>NC_054707.1:16365086-16527586 GCF_016097555.1 Gigantopelta aegis
CGCTGTCGCCACTACATGGGCTACTCTTTCCGATTAGCAGCAAGGGATCTTTTATTTGCGCTTCCCACAGGCAGGATAGCACAAACCATGGCCTTTGTTGAACCAGTTATGGATCACTGGTCGGTGCAAGTGGTTTACACCTACCCACTGAGCCTTGCGGAGCACTCACTCAGGGTTTGGAGTCGGTATCTGGATTAAAAATCCCATGCCTCGACTGGGATCCGAACCCAGTACCTACCAGCCTGTAAACCGATCGCCTAACCACGACGCCACCAAGGCCGGTTTTACATGACAGGCGCGTGCTACAACAGCTTGCTCTGAATGTGCACGCTAAACCCTATGACCTGACTTGACCGTTGTTTCAAGTAAATTATTGACGCGTCTATGTAATTTGTACACGTGATGTTGGCCATCTTGAAAATAACCACAGCAGTAGGTCTCGCTCAACGTTGTCAAAGTTAAAAAGTTAAAGTTTGTTTTTGTTTAACAATACCACTAGAACACATTGATTAATTAATCATTGGCTATTGGATGTTAAACATTTGGTAATTCTGACACGTAGCCATCAGAGAAAACCTGCTACCTTTTTTCCTAAAGCAGCAAGGGATCTTTTATATGCACTTTCCCACAGACAGGAAAGCTTATAGCACAACATTTGACCAGTTGTGGTGCATTGGTTGGAACGAGAAAAAGTCCAATCAGTTGAATAGATCCACCGAGGTGGTTCGATCCTGCGACGCAAGCACCCCAAGCAAGCATTCAACTGACTGAGCTAAATCCCGACCCTAACGTGGTTAACTTTGTACATGAAAGATGTGCATTTTGGTACATGGAGATACGAACAATTATTACAGAAAAAAACTGTGGTGTGTGCTGTCCTGTCTGTAGAAAAGTGCATATAAAAGATCCATTGCTGTCAATGGAAAAATGTAGTGGGTTTCCTTTGAAGACTATGAGTCAAAATTATTTGACATCTAATAGCCGATGATTAATAAATCAATCAATGTGGTCTTGATTTGTCATTAAATAAAAGAAACTTTAACTTTTAACTTTTGAAACCTGCTGTCATAACATTTGGCAATTTTTCTATATCGGAGATAGAGGTAAATTATTTTATGAGACAACACAATATACCCGTATTTGGGCACAAACATGTCAAATTCTTTAATGCACCAGACTTTGCATACTACATATGTAGTTGGAACGAGAAAAAGCAACAACATTGGATCCTTCGGAATGGGAGCACTGGCGTGGACAGGATTTTATGGGGGTGGGGCAACCCACACTATGTATGTATGTATGTATGGTTGTATGTATGTATGCATGTATGTATGTATGTAGGCCTATGTATGTTTGGTTTTATTTTTTAAAAAATTAATACAGTAAAATGAAAAGTCACACACACACACACACACACACACACACACACACACACACACACACACCCTCACTACGCCACTGAACGGGAGGGCTCGATATCACATGCCAATGGATCTTGGGCAAATGCGCCAATGTTGACCTACAAGTAAGAGTTGGAGGACCAATACCCCTCAACCCGTCCCTGGTTTTAAAACTTGCTAATGTAAAAGGAAAAAGGTGTGTTTAGTTTAACGATACCACTAGAACATATATATATATTGTTTCGTTAATCATCGGTTGTTGGATGTCAAACATCTTTCCTTTTCTTTTGTTCCTTTTCTCTCTCTTCTTTTTCTTGATGCACAATCTTAGATTGATTCCCGTCGGTGCCCCAGTAGGCTATTTATCGTTACAACAAGTGCACCATGACTGGTATATCAAAGGCCGTGGTATGTGCTATCCTGTCTGAGGAATGGTGAATATAAAAGATCCCTTGGTACTAATGGGAAAATGTTGAGGGTTTCCTCTCTAGTACTATATGTCAAAGTTACCAAATGTTTAACACCCAGTAGGCCTAGACGATGATTAATAAATCAATGTGCACTAGTGGTGTCGTTAAACAAATAAAACTTTAACTTTAATAAATACGCAATTAGCAAAGAGCAGTCAGAAAATAGCAACGAACAAGTAGCAAGTAGCAACGAGCAAATAGCAATACGCAAATAGGAACGAGAAAATAGTAAATTGCAATTAGCATGTCACCGCCGGTATTCCATAATTCCATAGTGCAAACTGAGTTCAGTCAACTGAACCGAAAAACGTCCGCCAGACTGGTTTACGCGCTTCACGGTATTTAGCAAATGGTCAAGTCAAGAACCAATCAAATAGTTCGCGAACGTTAGCGAAACGTTCGTTGGCTGAACTTAGGCTGATTTAGCATAAATTAAATTCTTATTTGTCCAACAAAACCACGTGACTATGACATTATCGTGATATTGGGTGAAAAACCCAGTTGTACTTTCTTTTGTGTTAAAGTACCATACGTCGATGTCGGGGGAAAATTGAGGTATACTATAGTTTCTAACAGTCGAAGGATGTACTTAATGTTTATTTGCCTGTTATCAAGTTAATTGAATGCTTAAAGGGACATACCCTAGTTTTTATTTTAAACACTAAGACATATTCTTTACTATTAGAGCCGTTTTTTGATAACTGAAATCACACATTATTTAGATCTTATTGATTAGATTATTCATTTGAAGTTTTCCGTACATTCGAAGTGTTTTTGGTCATCCTGGTGTTTTTAACGAATCCAGGTGAAAACCCCCTTCGGTCAAAACCCCCTCGGTCAAAACCCCCTCGGTCAAAACCCCCTCCAGTCAAAAACCCCTGCAATAAATAGTCAGACGGTCAAAACCCCCTCTTATTATTATTGTTTGGTATTTATAGTGGTAAAGTTGGTATAATATTAACATAGATGAATAATTGTTTTAATCTCTTTTGAATAATTATCTGAAATATATTTATTTATGTTGTTATTTAGTGTATGTTACACTACATAGACTTTAGGCTTTCAGTGAAGCTACTCATAGACTTAGAATTGTAGTTTTTACAAAATGTTTGATCTTAGAGATAGATGTAATTGGGAAGCCTAGGAAAACTACTTATATAATATAATAGTATAATGAAAGAACTTGATAGTAATTTGCAATATAAGGAAAGAACATGATAGTAATTAGCAACAACAACAACAACAACAGCTTGATCTTGGCTAGCTGCTGCAGGGATTAATGTAATTGGGAAGCCTTGAGAAATCCTTTAAATAATATAATGAAAGAATTTGATAGTAATTAGCAATCTCTGTTACTTATGTGATCTTAGCTATTGAAGGGATCTTAGCTATTGATGGGATTAATGATTGAGCAGTTATTTTTGAACATGAAAGTAGAGTACATGCAGCAAATGTCACATGGGATGCTACAAGAAAATGGTTAGGGTCTGGTCTATTAATCATTCATTCTGTGAACAACCATGGAAGTGATACAAAATCACAAGGGTGGTCAAAAGCTTCTGCATGAAGGATATATGTATACCAAAAAGAACAAGTCTAAGTCTACAGTGCGATGGGAATGCTCCAACAGGGCTTCCTTTTCTTGCAAGGGAGCAGTGACCACAGATATTGAGATCCAGACAGTGATACACACTGTCCAACACACTCATGATCCCAATCCCGACTCTGTTGCAGCTAGTAGGCTGAAAAACACCATGAAGAACGTAAGTGGTACATCGCGGGGTACGCCAACCCAGATAGTCGTGGATACTGGCTCGTTCGGATGTCAGTAGTATATTTTGTACGTAGCGGGGACAACAAAGGAAATACAATGGAGTCGCCTCCAATACAATGGATATGCACCTCCGGAACAATGGGTCCCCATTCCGCAACAATGGATGTGCACCTATTGTCTTTCCGGTTCAGTGGAGCGTATAATTGGTTTTTCCGGTTCAATGGAGCGAATAATGGATTTTTGAACAAAAGAAGTGCACCTATTGTGCTGAGTGGATGACTGACATTTTTTAAAAAGGATGACTGGCATTTTTTCAAATTTTGGGCGGGAAAGTTCAATGGGAACTAAGTAGTATTATTTATAGTATTATTTATAGATAGTCTGAGTCAGTCTTTTGTGTTTGCTTGGTTTTAGTTGTCACAATGTGATGGGTACAAAGAACTTTATATAAATATGCTTTGAAAGGTTTATTGTTAGCAATGATGAAATAATATTTTGAATTGAAAACCAGTTGAAACCGGTTTATTTGTTATTTATTATTATTATTAACCAATCGTAACACTCGTTTTAAACATTGCATTTGAATGTAGCAGTTTTATTCCACCCAGCAGCTAGTATAAAGCTTCCTCTTGCATATAGTAATCTTCATTTGTGTAAATGTATTCGAGATGAGCAAACAGTATTCGTGGATCATTGTGGCACACCCACGACGTGAACCAGAGAGAGTGTTATCGGACGATTCTCAGTGGTATGAAAGCAAGTCTGAAGCTGTCAACTCACTCAAACGTTTTATAGCTCGTGGTGTTGACATTCCAGATAGTTGGGGAGGTCCGTACTATTTTATAGTAAGTCGATCAGCGTACGTTGTAAATTATGACAGACTTGATTAACAAAACTGTGAGTAATTTTTCCCTTCTTAAGGATGGAACTATAAACCGAAGACGGTTGTATTGATTCATGCATCACTCAAAAAGGCCAAGGCGTTGATAGAAACGACACCTGAATGAAATTCATGATGGGGTCAACATCATGCCCTGAGTGTGGGGATACTTTTTCCAGATATGACAATATGCAAAGGCACCGTAGACAGATACATCGACCAAACACCCTCCCTCCTCCTCCTCCTCCTCCTCCTCAATTCTCCCCATATACGCCTCCTCCTCCTCCTCCTCCTCCTCCTCCTCTTCCTCCTCCTCAAAGGCCAGCGACACAATCAGCAACCTTGGGATTACAAGCTGAACAATACGGAGAGCCTTTCAAATTTACTATACCATCTAATGCTGTTTTAGTGGGTCCGAGTGGATGTGGGAAAACTATGTTTATGTACCAAATACTCCAGAAAGGACTCATCAAGCCTAAACCTAACAACATAATTTGGTGTTACACCGAGTGGCAGCCACTTTACGATGCTATTCGTGAAACAATGCCCCAAGTCCAGTTTGTGAAAGGTATCCCCTACAACCTACAGGACGACAACTTCTTTGATGCACGCAACAACAATGTTTTAATTCTGGATGATCACATGACCGAGGCCAAAGATGATAAACGTATTTCTCAGTTATTTACAAGAACTTCGCACCACAAGAATGTAGCTAACTTCCTGCTGTTACAAAACCTGTTTTCCAAGAGGCAAGGAGTCACGTGATATTGCTCTCAACTCTCACTACGTGACCTTGTTTAATTCGCCCATTGATAGACATCAAGTAAACTTGTTTGGGAGAAGAATCTATCCAAATAACAGTGATCGTTTTATGTCGGTTTATGAGACTGCTGTTCAGAGACCTTATGGGAATCTTACCATAGACTTGCGACCATCAACTCACGAGAATGAGAGACTTAAACCAAATGTTTTAGATTGC
Organism: Gigantopelta aegis; assembly: GCF_016097555.1. Classification (NCBI taxonomy): domain Eukaryota; kingdom Metazoa; phylum Mollusca; class Gastropoda; order Neomphalida; family Peltospiridae; genus Gigantopelta; species Gigantopelta aegis. The sequence goes on from NC_054707.1 coordinate 16,370,590, forward strand.
CCATCAGAAATCCAACGAAGGCAGTCCACTCTTTCTACAGACCATGAAAATAGTTATAATAACAATAATGCTTTAAATAACGTGTCGTCGCCGACAGATTCTCAGATACATTCAGGCACCCGACCCGTGCACACTGTTGATCCCGTGGATTCTGAAACCAAAAATAATTTGGAAGTGAAATATACAGCCGAAGACGCGGGCGAATCCAGTGACGAAGCAGATCCCTTTGTTATGGCTACTGCTTGTACCGACTGCGGCGTTTTATTTGGCAATATGACGGATCTACAACGCCATATTAAATCATGGTGCCCAGAGAACGGATTTATGCCCTCCAGAAAACGCGCTAAGATAGATGAAGAAGACATCTTTGACACGCAGAAAGGAGGAGAAAAGCGCATGTATGATAAAAGAGAACACGAACTGACTGTAGAATGGCAGAATGTTGGCTTACAGCGAGTATGGGGTCGTGTTCGTATCATGCATATAGAAGACATGAAAAGCAGACGTAAGAAATATATACAGCAAGGGAAGACACAAGAGTGGATAGACAGAAAACTGCAGCGACTGTGGGAAAACGAATTGCTTAAAACACTAAGTATTGTTATTGAATTTACAAAGTATTTTTCAGAAGCACCTTTATTTCGATCTATACTGGATAGTTTAAACAAAACTGACCCTAACATAGATCAAATGCTAATAAAGGACAAAATCAAGCTACTGCTGAAGCCCATCATGAAAGAAATAATATCGTATGTAGATCTGACGGAAGAAAGTGAATCGGAATCTGATCATTCAGATGTTTCTGAAACGAGTGAGCAGGAATAGAATACTTAAGTTTAAGCAATACATTTTTATGTTCACTTTGCATTGAGCATAGATCAGACCGGACGTTAAAACCCCTAAGCTTATCAGTATGACTGTGAAGAAGAAGCGATCAAACCTGATTCACATAATCAAATCACATCCAGTCACGATGAAAAGTGAACAGAAGAAACCAGTCGTTTTGTTTGTGAAAAGACGGGCAGACCTTGGACCACCTGGGAAGAAGTTACTTCCAAAATACTAACACAATATGAACGTTTGTTGATGTACATGATCAAATGTAACATGTCTTTTGTGGTGTTTTTACAAATACTCTGCAATAAAGAATACGTACTACTTAAATGCATTTTTTGTGAATTCTGTTATCGAATGCAGATTCTTAAACCTGAGTACACCTACAGCAAGCGTTCAACCAATTACGAGGGTCCCCTCCCGTTTTAAAAAAAAAAAAAAAAAAAAAAAGAGAGAGAAAAAAGTTCAGGGTTATATTTTCAAGTACCATGATTTTCATTTTTTTTTTTTATTATAATAATAATAATAATAATAATAATAATAATAATAATTTAATTATTATTAGTAGTATTATTATTATTAGTATTATTTTAGTATTCTCTACACGTTGTGTGATACAGACGTTCTTAGTAACTCCGATTTCTCTGTAAACAGAATTGTAATCAGAACAGAAACTACCCACTCACTAGAGAAATGTACTTTACGTTTCTACGTTAATACTTTCTAAATGTATTTTCTTTCCTTTAGAGTATAAAACATCAGTCGAACAGAAATATAGCAAATAATCACGCACGGTAGACTAAACTGAATACGTTTTAGTGTTAAGTATTAGTATGACCTAAAAATTCCGTGAGCAATGTGACAAACTTAATGATACAACAGTTTTCTCTTACCAAACGCTACCCACATTTGGACAATGTATTACTGCCCTCGAGGATTTTTTTTTTAATCCTACACTACATTCATTTAAAGGTATTTTGCTCTGTTCAGAAATGTATTGCGAGTTATGGTCTTTAATGTGTCAAAAGACTATAATTTAGTCATCAATTTGTTTATATAGGAAACCATTCCTTGTACACTTTAATGTACTTTGTGTTAATATATAAAAATCGCTAATATCTATAAGTTAAAATATTCTTTAAAGTAAGCTAGTGTCACGAACTCTGAGTTTCTAGGTTACCACAAGTAGTTCATCCTTTAAAAGTAAGACATAGTAAAATGCGAACAAGTACTGTTTGTACATAAATGTAGCAAAGAGTCTCGCTTGACACACTCAACAGAATAGGTTTTATGTTTGAAGTATTTGTACTGTGGTCAGTGCGTACTTGCAAAGAAACATACTCTCCTGATTGAAATTATATTACTTAAGGGCATAGATGACACCTGTTATTTCTATAGTTAAACAATCTCTCACAGACTGCACGAAATCTGGAGTTTCTATGGTATCGCGTTAAAATAGTCTCGCATGGTTGAAAATTCAGAATGTGTTTTATATTTGGAAAGTAAGCGTTTAATCCAAAAGTACTTTGACAAGAAATATACTCCCATCACTGAAATTAAAGACAAATATTTGAGATTCAGATATCAGCTGTGATTTCTATAGTGAATAGAAACTTAACCATGACATGGCAATTTTTAAATCATTAATGTATGTCAAGCAAGTAACTCGTGGGTACCGGTTTAAAGTTAAATCCCATTGGTCAATAGTAAGCTGTCAATAATTTTGAAGTTATTAGTTATTGTTAACCGTTTTCGACAAAACTGGGGAACGCAAGTATTTTCACAGCACAGTATATAATTTTCAGTATCTTAAGCAAATAAGGATAAACTAGTATTTGCCATTCTTAATTTTAACATTAGATTGTCGTGTAGATATCTTTTTCAAGAAAATTATTTGAATCACCTACTGTGCTTTATTTGGATTTTATACGGGCTTACCGAATGTTTGTTCAATTTGGATTACCTACTGTTGTTTCAGTTTGGATTACCTACTGTTGTTTCAGTTTGGATTATATACTGTTGTTTCAGTTTGGATTACCTACTATTGTTTCAATTTGGATTATATACTGTTGTTTCAATTTGGATTACCTACTATTGTTTCAATTTGGATTATATACTGTTGTTTCAATTTGGATTACCTACTGTTGTTTCAGTTTGGATTATATACTGTTATTTCAATTTGGATTATATACTGTTATTTCAATTTGGATTACCTACTGTTGTTTCAATTTGGAATACATACTGTATTATCTGTGTATTATTATATCGGATTACACTCTAGTTACATCACAAATAATGCCAATAAAGAAGTAACGAATTAAATTAATCTTGTAGTGTATAAGTAATATGTATTATAAAGGTAGGAGTTACAGGGCCAGCTGGGTGAGAAAATAATTTGCCAAATAATATTTAAATTAAAATTACATAAACCTTTTTCACTATTTTAAAAATAACATTTTAAATAACATTTTTAAAAGGTATTTTACAATTTAAATAAATTTGTTAATGTTTTAAAAATTATTTATGAATTTAAACAAAATTTGTTCATGTTTTAACAATTATTTTTCAATTTAAATTAAATTTGTTAACGTTTTAAACAAATGTTTTACCAATTCAGTTGCCAGAATTGTCTACTTTTCAGTGTTTTCACTATGGTGCATTACTTTGCCGTATCTACCCATGATTACCTACTGCCGTGATTTTATTTTTGGAATACCTACTCTGAATATGTACCAGGAAACACCCTAGTTCATGCAAATAAAAAATTAAAACATTTCTTACAATGTTTTGTTAGATATATAAAGAGGTATAACCAGAATTACCTGTGGGTATACAATTATACTGCTATCTAATAAACTAGTCTAAGACTAATGTTTAAAAATATAACAAACCAGCATTTTGTGACACAACTATTTATTTCAAAATGTTTGTACAACAACACATAAAGTGGATACATGATTGTGTACACTATTTAATATTAGTATGAGCAGGAAATACAAGGCGGGCTACAATATCTAAAATATTTACATATAAAGTTATACACGAATACATCATTCTGTAATGTATCTTTACTAAACTGATTCACAATATCGCTCATCATCAGGTCAGTTTTTTACATTTTTGTAACAAGTAATACAAACAATAGAATCCACACGTTTTAGCGTTCATAGTCTGAACGGATTTGTTATTGTACACGTAAGATGAAGAATGTCTCTTTAAAAAATCTACAAATATTGCATTGTAATGTTTGGGTGGTTTACCAAAACTATCGAAAAAACTCTGCTGTATTATTATTATTAAAATAGAACGCCACCCAGTGATGACCAGGTAGGTGAGATGGGTCTGTGTTTACAATACACCCCCAAGGGCTCCGCCGTTTCAAACGTGGTAGTGTGTCGCTCGAGTAAACACCTACAATGCGTGAACGTAAATCTGAGTCACAGTCAATCGCACACTGAATCTGCTTTCCATTCATGATCTATTTGACAAACACGTTCCTGGTTTGATCAATTTCGATCAAGCTGGGGAATTCACCATACACTATACAACTCACTGTCTTTGTTAATGCAGATTTAAACTGCACTTCTAACCTTAAGTTACCGTTTTTTAATAAACTTAAATAATCAGAGTCCACGAAAACGGGTTCAAGGTTGAACACAAACAGACCATTTCCCAATATAATTTCCACAATCCAGGTTCCAGCTATTAACACCTTCAAACAAATTCACGTAGGCACTGACGTCATCTGCTTCGACTGGTCGACCGGGGACACTGACACCATCCAAATATAAGCCCACCGTTTTCACGAATGAACTCTGGAAGTTAAACGGGTTCTTTGTGTATGATCCACTCACTCCGTCACCGTTGACAAAACCAACAATCAGTCTGTTTGGACACTGCGACTGGTACACACTGTCCCACACGTAACTCTGTTGAGAAGACGGAATACTACTCATTTTAACTTCGGTTTTAGTAAATGGGTACAAAGCGTTAGACTTTTCAAACAGCTTGTTGTGTGTTAAAATAAGTGCACTGTTCATTTTCAGTTTACATATCTTGAAGTAAATATCTACGAGTTCGATCTTGTACTCCTGACCGGACTTCCCAGACATCAAACAAAAGGGTATGGAGCTCCGAAATAGCTTAACTGTCATATCAACCCCATTCACCATATATCTGCCCATGTTAAAAATATCTTCACACAGGGGACCTTCCATGGTAACCGTTTTGGTGTCTGCAATGTGCGCTCCTCGGTCCGATACTCCAGAATTAGTACCAGTGATAGGATCGGTACTTTCGATGTCTGCTTGTGTCTCTCCGACGTCCTTGTAAAACATCTGAGATTGTAGTTGCGATTGTTTAGCTTCAGCGCCATAATTCAGTAAGGTTTGAATGTATGCTTTGTAGGGATAATGATTGTTCGCCGAACTCACCAGCTGACCTTGTAAGTACACAGCGACTTGCGACCACAGAGCTTGCATGAATAAATTTACTGGGGCCACATGTTCGTCCTTACCCAAAACCGTTCCATCGGAATGACTCACTTTCAGTTTAACATGTAAACGACTTCGTTTCAAATCCACGTAGTCACTTCCACTATTTGCAATTTGAAATTCTACCGGTGACGAATCTGTAATTTGACTAACAGGTCTAACATCGACGTAGTAATGTTGAAACACACTCGTTTGGTATGGGGGCATAGTAAACAGATCCAAAGCACTGGGTAAACCTTCCACAAAGTCTTTGTCTGTAAGGAGTGACATATTGTTTGTTGTTGTTGTTGTCGTTTATACAAATATATCTTTTTCACTAACAGCTGATTTGTACTTCGATGTAGGAGCTCGTTTTTTCTGTACTGTCATGCGTCTGACTTTTTTGCTTCTGACAATTCGATCACCAGATTTATGTTTTATAGCCCTGGTACGTTCCTGTTCAGCTTCGGCCCTTTCTACAACATCTTGTGTTTGTGACGTCACTTCTATTTTAGGTTTGTGCTTGTTGTCCCCGTCACTGTTTACATGTCTCGGAATCATTGGAATCATATAAGAAAACCACTTATGCTTGTAATTCCCAACTCCAGATCCAACCTGCTTATTTGACTGAACAACATTCTTTGTTCGTTTATCAAAATACTTTAACCATTTATTAACATCAGGTACGTAAAGTTTTCGATCCATGTTAATTTACTCTAAAAACGGATAATGTCGTAATAGTAGTGTCACACTCGTGCTCTCTTTGATAAATGAAACCGGAACGCCTGATGCTGCTTTTATACGTATTTCGACATATGAACTCTCTGTCACTACAACTGCTATATTCCACAGTGTGTTAAACTCGTAACGTGGACCGTCTCGTAAATCCACACGTCTCAGTAGAGGTACAAAACTGTCACCTACTAGACTGCTGCCACACAAATTACACAACACATCTACTTGTAAATCGTTCATACCATGAAGGTTAATTTCTCCAAAATTTAAATCCACGAGAGACACAATCCACACACCTTCAAAAGTTAACCTCTTGTTTAACTTTACTCGAAAGTGATAGGGGTTGTTGTCAGGAAACACTGATTTAGAATCCGAGCTCTTCAAAATAACGTACTTCTCCATGCTTCACACAGTTTTCAGTTCTCCTTCTTCTATGTACGAATCGAAGCTAGGTGGCCACCCTAACCACCGAACCAAATAGTACACTTTCCCCTTCTCCTTCTTCTTTTTTAACACTTTTTCGATTTTCCACAGAATGTCTTGATTTTTATTTACTTTCTGAAGTTCGGCCGTATAAAATATACCTTTCAACACTTCGTCGTGAAAATCTCTCAGTCTGTACACTGGAATACTTTGTCGTCTTCTTCTAGAATGTATTTTAAACAACTCTTCTGTCCACCTCAAGTCCTGCTCCTTTGTGAATGATTTACGCAAATAGCTGATTCTCGTTAAATCACCCACTTTAAATAAAAAGTTTGCCAATGGTTTCTTTACTTTAAGTTTCTTAACCATGGGCTCGACGTATAGATGACTCCACACTTTAATTTCGTTCGCTTTATTTACATCAACCGGTGCCCACAGTCCCAGTGACGAGTGAACTGTATTGTTATAATTGTGTACTAGATCTGCTAAAACGTCTATGTATTTGTGTGTATTGTTGTAAGTCGTAAAACGCGCGATAAGACCCCGAAGCGTCCTAATACTTCTTTCTGCGAAATTACTTTTGATATCTTCATTCTGCGTGACAATCATTTTAATGTTTTCTTTTGATAGAAACTGCTTGAATACACCTGCGAACTCTGTACCTTTGTCTACCCGAACTTTCTTGGGTATGCGTTTGTCTTTTAAAATAGTTTTTGAAGCCTTCTAACACCGTCTCCGGTTTCTTGTTTACAAGGGGTATGGCCCACAGGAATCTCGAAAGAATGTCAATAGCTATAAGCAGGTACCTAACTCCATCGTTGTCTTTTGAATGGCGGCTGACGTCCATTAAATCCATGTCAAACATCTCATCCTTTTTGTTAACCCGTACTCGGAGACGCTTGAATGAACGGTTCACTGGTTTGTGAAGACTGTACGCATCTTCGTCATTTAACCACTGTGTTACCTCTTTCAACTTATATGTTTGTAAACCACGTCTTTTTAAAGCACCGTAAAACTTCTTCGGTCCGTAGAAAGCTCCAGCCTCACTCGGTTTTGTATAATATTGTTCAAGTCCGTTCTTGTTACGTTCATTCTTTTCAGTGTTAGGGTTCACTCTGGATGACATGACTGAACTAATGTATTCTGTCACATTAATTTATACGCGCAGACGATCTTCCAAACGTAGTATTTTAAGTACTTGATCTTTTAAAATGTTCATCCACTCTACAGTTTTTAAACATTCATATCCAAATAGTCTTTGCATTGATACTGACACAAAACAAATCCTGGAGTGTTAATAAAACTGGATCTGCATAAACAAGACGTAACCACCTGTCAGTAACTACATCCTCGTTCAGTTTTCAACCCATGCTGTTGTGAAATAGCGTTCGAGCATATCCTCATGATTCAGTGTTTTACAGGTGTGAGTTTTCTCCTCCTCGAACATACATCCCATACACATTTCTTTACAGAATCGCTGAATCAGTTTACACACTTCAAAGGAATAACTCAGAGTTAACAAATTTTCCAGGCATTTTCTGTTATCAACTGTATCTACTTCATCCACGAGCACACGAGTTGGTCGTATTTTCTTGATTATTATTAGCTTTGTACTGCTAGTCAAATCGCAGAAGGAACGTTTGGCATCCATCTCACATTCAGTACGACTCGTAAACCAACAAGTTGATTTTTTCACTATTGTTTCATTAAAACTGCATTGTGATTGTAAAATATATTTCCAACTGAAGTAAACAGCCTGTTTCTTGTCGTTGTGATTCATCTTTGAACGCAATCGTTACAAATAATAAATAATTTCACTTCTCTTTATGTTATAACATATATTCAAATGCAATGTTTAAAACGAGTGTTACGATTGGATAATAGTAATAACAAATAAACCGGTTTCAACTGGTTTTCAATTCAAAATATTATTTCATCATTGCTAACAATAAACCTTTCAAAGCATATTTATATAAAGTTCTTTGTACCCATCACATTGTGACAACTAAAACCAAGCAAACACAAAAGACTGACTCAGACTATCTATAAATAATACTATAAATAATACTACTTAGTTCCCATTGAACTTTCCCGCCCAAAATTTGAAAAAATGCCAGTCATCCTTTTTAAAAAATGTCAGTCATCCACTCAGCACAATAGGTGCACTTCTTTTGTTCAAAAATCCATTATTCGCTCCATTGAACCGGAAAAACCAATTATACGCTCCACTGAACCGGAAAGACAATAGGTGCACATCCATTGTTGCGGAATGGGGACCCATTGTTCCGGAGGTGCATATCCATTGTATTGGAGGCGACTCCATTGTATTTCCTTTGTTGTCCCCGCTACGTACAAAATATACTACTGATGTCTGGTACATGGATGGAACATTTAACTCTGCTCCGCTCCTGTTCCATCAACTGTTTGTCATTCGTGCGCCGCTCGGAGATTCATCGATCAGCTGTGTCTATGCATTTCTCTCAAACAAGAGCCAATCCACATATGAAGAACTGTTACAATCCATCGAGAATAAGTGTCAGGTGCTTGGTTTTCAATTAGATCCATCAACTGTGATCACCGACTACGAGTTAGCCATCATCAACGCTGTCAGTTCAACGTTCGGCCCACACACTAGAAGTCATGGCTGCTTTTATCACCTGACACAGAGCACGTGGAGGAAGATTCAGAGTCTGGGACTTGTACATTTGTATCGGGAGAACAGTGACGTAAAACTTTTCTGTGGCATGTTGGATGGTTTGGCATTTTTTGCCAACAGGTGATGTTGTGTCCGGTATCCAATACTTGAGGGAAAACACAACAGAAGGACTTGAACCACTAATCGACTACTTCGATAACACATACGTCTCTGGTCAGTTTCGCCGTATCCAGCTACCAACACAACCAAACGGCATTGTTCCACCCATCAGGATGCGTCGATCGCCTCCAACTTTTCTCCAGAACTCTGGAATGTCCATGACATCACACTAACTAATGGATCTCGAACCAACAACGTGTGTGAAGGCTGGAATAATGCCTTTGCCAAGCTTATCGGACATGCTCACCCAACCATCTGGCGTGCCATAGACAGTCTGCGAAAAGACCAGGCAATGGCATCCACACTGTTACTGCAAGACAACAGGGGTGAGCCCCCAGCAAAACGTGTTCGCCGTAAAACAGTCAAATTGCAGTCTAAGCTCTTGAATTTGTGCACAGCCCGCCGAGATGGTGCTAAGTCAATGGAGGATACTCTCAAAGGCATCGGACACTGCATCAGATGGAAATAGATCTAAATGCGATCTAATGGATTATGACTTATACAAAAGTCTATGCAATCAAATGTTATAATATGCAAGTGTGAATAAATATTTTGGGTATTAATTATTTTGTCATTTCTCATAATTATTTCCTAAATAAGGGGGTTTTGACTGGAGGGGGTTTTGACTGAGGGGGTTTTGACCGAGGGGGTTTTGACCGGAGGGGGTTTTGACCGGTCACCGTTTTTAACAGCACAAAATGCTACTAGCATTTCTCATATTTTTAAAAATGCACGTGCGTCTGAGAAGTAACAGTTATGGAGTCGAGTTTTAGTCCGTTTTCAGAGGGTATTTCACCATTTCAGAGTCACAGACTCATGTTTCACTCAGTTGTAACTTTATCCAAATGTGTTACAGGTTTGTAGATTAACTAAACTTAGTGTTAATTTTCACAGGTTGAAACTAGGGTATGTCCCTTTAATGATCGATGACTATGCTAGCTGTAGTGTAGTGTGCTCTAAGCCTTTGTGATAAGGTAATCGAAATTAGACTAGTTCGTAGCCGTAGGACTTAATGTGCGCCCTGCACTACGTGTATACATTATCTATATCTAATTTGTGAATATGAACGTCGACATCTTACAAAGGAAGAAGCTGTATTTTTATTACTATTGACATTAAAAAAGCCAAAAATATCACCACCACCACTCTCTCTCTCTCTCTCTCTCTCTCTCTCTCTCTCTCTCTCTCTCTCTCTCTCTCTCTCTCTCTCTCTCTCTCTCTCTCTCTCTCTCTCTCTCTCTCTCTGTGTGTGTGTGTCTGTGTGTGTTTTGTACATATGTGTTTGTGGGTGGGTGTATGTTGGTGTGTTCTCGCTCGCGTAATCATGGACAGACAAATAGATAACTAATCTTATTATTGCTTTTGTTGTAGGTCTGTGACAATGAAGAACTGCCTTTTGATTTCCAATGAGACAGAGGATCACTTGGTGACTCTCTACATCTATTCAAAACATGATCCAATCTGCTGGTTATCACACTCATCAATTATTATTCGTCCAGGTCACAAAGAGTACTATGAAACTGGTGACACATTTCGGTATGAAGTAGCAACAAAAAGGCAGACCTCTAAGAAAGCGGGTACTCTAATTCCTGTACAGACGTACACAGGAGATAAACATATAATTGTCAAGAAACGTGATGATGGTGAAAGCTGCCAGACGGTTGAAGAACACCTTGATGCTGATAATCAGGATAAACGGATATGTATTCGGAGACGAAATTTGATTCAGCAATCAAATTTTCGAGGTGGTCGGGATTTATATGAAATCCTCCAACTCGACATGAAAAAGGTTAGAAAACAAAGCACCGAAGAACAAAACCGAATGATCAAGCGAGCCCGTGATCAGCAGATTCGACGGTGGCACCCAGACCATAATCCGGAAAATGCTGACGAAAACATAGCAAAGGAAATCAACTTTGCCTTTGCCATACTGCATGACCCGGAAAGCCGGGCTAGATACAACAATGCTGTAGATTATGACGGTGGTTGGTTATCCAAATCCAGATGGCGTGCTATTTTCTGGCCACATTGCGAAACTGAAGAACAGAAACGTTTATACAGACAACGCATGCTGCAGATTGCCATATCAAGCGGACTGTTTAATCGGCGGTTTAGTTTTAGGGTTCGTTACAGCTGGATTAGCTATCCCAGTTGTGGTTCCATGTGCTTTGGTTAGCGGTGCATTAGCTGGGGCAGGATTGCAAAGTGGGCTACGCACGCTCAGACGAGATTGCATTGAGAATGGGTGTGACTGGAAGACGTACGGTAAATGTGCTTTAATCGGCGGAGCAGCAGGAGCAGCGGTCGGTGGTGCAGGAGTTGGTTTCACTGCTGCCATAGCTGGACTTGCTTCTACTGCAGCAACAGCAACGGCCGCTCAAGGGGCTACTATTGGAGTATTATCCGGGGCAGCTGGTGGTGGAGCCTATGGTCTGGCAAATGAGATTGAAAGAATCAACGTACACGACGAAGAATGGACAGTAAAACAGGTTGGTTGCCGTATGTTTGCAGGAGCAGTTATTGGTGGATTATGCGGGGCGGTGGCTGGTGCTGTTGCTGGGAAACTTGCACCATTAGCAGCGGCCACCGAGACAGATGCACTCGAGATGGCTGCTGTTAACACCGGCGCCAAGCGATTAGGAATAAGCATGGCTAAAGCACTGGGAACAAACGTATCTGGTAATGCAGTGATGTCGGTTGGCAATTCCGTTTCGGGATTTATTGAAGAACGTGCTGATGATACTCGAGAAAATCAACCACTTGAAACGCATCTGAAGGGTGCATTAATTGACGTCGGGCAGTCAGTGACGACGGCAGCTTCTGCTTCTGTTGCAGGCTCGTTGGTCTCGCATGTAATGTATGAACAGAAAGTTAAATCAAAGGTTATACAAAAACTTCAGAGAGAAGGAATTTCGAAGGAAGAGGCCATATTACAATACGAGTCGATGACCCAAAATGACCAGGAAACAGAAAGGAGAATAGTTAGAGTTCATCTGGACGTAGAAACTAAAGCTGATTCATTACGATGGACAGATGCCCAGCAGAGACCAATTTCAATACCTGACTCCAGCTATCAAGAAGAAACGAATCCTCTATCGCCTGTAATAGAAAACTCTGCTTCCGCCACACAAAGAATACTGTTTATTTCGCAAGGTCTGTGGAAATCTGAAATGATCATCAAATACAAAACAGAGGGAGTTGCATGTAAGAAAGTACTAAACCATGGCGAATCATTTTACATACCTTCTCATGCAAGCGACATAGCGATTCAGTTTAAGGTCCTCCGATTCACTGGCGTGAAATGTGATTTAAAGAAATGGGATCGCTTTCACGACCAATGGTACAGTGAAACACACGTGTTGCATTATCAAACTCCGCAAACCCGAACGTTCACCATTGGTGGCGGATTGTACTATGAAAAAATATTGAAGATTACAAACGAACTATATGATGAAACCAACGAATTGTGAACTAGAATTGGATTTGTTCTGATGCTCATCAAAACTAGAAAGTATTTTAAAAGGGATCCACTTTAAAACAGTACCACGATGTCAAATTTATTAATTGTTTGTTAATAATATTACTTGTTTGTTTTTGGATACAAAATACGTTAACTGTGGTATAAGATAACCGTAGTATCCGAAACTCGAATTTGTGAAAAACAAATGGAAAATGTTGACGTGGGTAAAATGTCATGTTAGATTTATTAATGTATATTGTATTTTAGTGTGTGTAAGTAGCTGGCGATAAGGATGATGTTCATGGTGAATAATGAAGTGATGATGTGATCAGTGAATGGTCACGGTGATGATTTGTTTGTAAGTAGCTGGCGATACGGATGATGTGATCAGTGAATGGTCACGGTGATGATTTGTTTGTAAGTAGCTGGCGATAAGGATGATGTGATCAGTGAATGGTCACGGTGATGATTTGTTTGTAAGTAGCTGGCGCTAAGGATGATGTGATCAGTGAATGGTCACGGCGATGATTTGTTTGTAAGTAGCTGGCGATAAGGATGATGTGATCAGTGAATGGTCATGACGACGATGGTGATTAGGGAACGATGGTGATCATGATGATTGTGATGGTGATGTTCAATCCAGTAACAATCTTATTGACATTGATTTGAAAAAGGTCAAAATGACAAAACATGTCATTAAATTACTGAACTGTTGGTGGTGGTGTTTTATGTTTTATGTGATGAAAATATCTAATATAATATATAATAATAATTATTGATAAAATAAAAAGTATGTATATATTAAAGAGTGTGTATACACTCCACTTACATATTATCATATATCTGCGTGCTTGCTTGCTTCTGGTAAATATTTACTGTTATTTGCTGTTTAACATTATTTAAGAAATGGGGATGTGAGCAGTGAGTGATCATGGCGAATGGGCGATAATTGTGATATATTGTAATGTCATCAAATGTATTTTGTATTTATACATGTATCAAGAAATGTATCTATTGTTTGTATTATTCTGTAAACCATATTGTTGAAATCAGACAATGTATGTTCCTCGTACGCCGTCGCAGCAGTGCTTTTCTGTTCTGTGATCGTTGAGTGGTGATGATGATGACGAAGATAACGGTGACGATTGGTTAATAGTGATAACGAGTGATGATGGTAGTACTAAACTAAATAACTTCCGGCTGGGTTAATGTTCGAGGTGCACCCAACTTTTGATAAAGCAGTTAATACCACAAGTCCCGTCATTGGTGATAAATGTGTTTGTTGTAAAAGAGAGAGAAAATAGTTCCATCTGGGCAAAATATGTATGCAATTTTATTTCTTCAACTACCACTGTTTCAAGTAGCCTTGTGCTTCAAACATGTATGGGGTACCTGTACTCAAATTTTGTGCGGAACTATCAAGGTAGTCATAGACGCTACCCGTTTTCTCTGAAATGAGTAGCTTAACTCCCATTTGTTTCTGATTCACTTTAAGGGTAAGGGGTGGTAGTATTAATATCCGTGGTGTATATTTCGATTGATATGCTACAGGTATAAGTTTTAGCTACATATGTTACTGTTGTCGTCTGTGGGATTTGATTTGGTGGTATACACCTTATAGACGGTGAATGGTGATGACAGGGTTGATGACGGTAATGATTATGATGAACGCTGATGGCGAATGGTGAAATGTGTTAATTTATAGAAAACTAACATTTTGATGAATCAATTCGATGTGTAGTAATTGAATTTGTTGTTATTGGTGATTAAATATGTAGGAAATGACTCCCGAGTTGGCGTTTTTGTTTCTTTTGGGTACTGATTTTTAAAAAGGTTGTTTAACGATAACACTATAGGGCCGTACCCTGATCAAAATCCTAGGGGAGGGGGCACTACTTTTTATAAACAAATGAAACCCTATACAAATTAAACCCTGAGATGTGTATGCTATTTTGTAGAGTAAAAAAATAAAATAAAAGTGAGATTATCAGGGGGGGGGGGCCCCCCCCCCCCCCCCCTCCCTCCGGAGGGTATGGCCCTGCACTAAAACACAATGATTTATTAAACATCGGCTACTGGATGTCAAACATTTGGTAATTTAGAGGAAAGCCGGTACATTTTTTTCCCATTAGTAGCAAGGGATCCAGACAGGATAGCACACACCACGGCCTTTGATATACCAGTCGTGCTGCACTGGCTGGAACAAGAAATAGCCCAATAGGCCTACCGACGGGGATCGATCCTAGACCGACTGCGCATTAAGCGAACGCTTTACCCCTGGGCTACATCCCTTCCTTGGGTTCTGACTTGACACTTGAATTCGATTTTGAAAATATTTTCGTGCTTATTTGAAACTAATCTTCAAGAGCGTCTGTTTCTGATAAGTGTTTATGATAAGTGTTAATGGGTGTAGAGAGAGGAAACTCGTAACAAAACCATGTCATTTGTTTATTTACCACCAAACAGTGCAGTACAACAGTAACCTATAACAATGTTGGTATACTCCTATAAAGTTATTCTATTAGCGGTAGCTAGTGGAAATTTCCTTATTCTTTCAGCTGGTAGTGTTACGGCTCATATACTCTTCAAAAAAAGAAACGCAAAAGGGAACAAATGGGTTATAACTCCGATTTTATGTTTCCTACCGGTTCATGCTTTGTGAATATAAGGTCATTGCATGTCCCAAACACATTCCCACGGTTACATTCGATAAAACGCAGCTACTTTACAATAAAGTTCAAAAATGTGAATATTCGCAAAAACGCAGCCACGTGCAAACCATGTCACCACTGCACGTGCGTTGTCTGCACGTGCAACATGAACACCGACAGTATAAAAGTGCAGGGTGTTCGCTTGCCTGGCCTCTGTATCTGGCCGACAGTTGACAATCCAGGACATGCCACGTCTCAGTGAACCGCAGAGAAACAATGCCATCGGCCGACTAGACGCAGGCGAATCCAGAACGGCCGTTGCCAGGGCATTCCATGTGTCCCCAAGCACCATCTCCAGACTGTGGGACCGTTACCAGCAACATGGATCAACACGTGACCTCCCTAGATCCGGTCGACCACGGGTCACTACCCCCGGGCAGGACCGCTACATCCGGGTACGCCACCTTCGGGAACGATTGACTACTGCCACCTCCACAGCCGCAGCAATACCAGGTTTGCGCAGGATATCCGACCAGACCGTACGGAACCGCCTACGTGAGGTAGGAATTCGTGCCAGACGTCCAGTTCGAGTTGTCATCTTAACACCACAACACCGTCGACTCCGACTGCAGTGGTGCCAGATTCATCGACAATGGCCTCAACTGCGATGGAGACAGGTGTTGTTCAGTGACGAGTCCCGATTTCTGCACCGACGTCATGATGGAAGATGTCGCGTGTATAGGCGTCGTGGTGAACGTTATGCGGCAAACTGCGTGCAGGAAGTGGACAGATTCGGCGGGGGTAGTGTCATGGTGTGGGCAGCCATCTCACACACTGGCAGAACTGACCTGGTCCACGTGCAGGGCAACCTGAATGCATAGGGCTACATTGACCAGATCTTCCGGCCACACATCGTTCCAGTTATGGCCAACGCCAACGCCAACGCAGTGTTCCAACATGACAACGCCAGGCCTCACACAGCACGTCTCACAACGGCTTTCCTACAGAACAACAACATTAATGTCCTTCCTTGGCCATCGATATCACCGGCTTTGAACCCAATTGAGCATCTATGGGACGAGTTGGACCGACGCCTCCGACAGCAACAACCACAGCCCCAGACCCTGCCCGAGCTGGCAGCAGCCTTGCAGGCCGAGTGGGCCACCATCCCCCGGGACGTCATCCGTACTCTGGTTGCTTCAATGGGCAGGCGGTGCCAGGCAGTTGTCAACACACGCGGAGGCCACACCCGGTATTGACTCCAGATGACCTTGACCTTGGTGGTGTGTCCTATCACTTACTCACAATGGACTAGAGTGAATTGTGAACAATCCTGCAACATTTGGTAATTATCGGACTCACCATTCAATAATTAAATCAATTCTCCAAATGTTACGACAATGTGGTTTTGCGTTTCTTCTTTTGAAGAGTATATATAGACTGTCCGACTGTTGCGTAAAGGTTACTTCATACTTTGATTGCCGACGCCATGCACAAGTGAAAATTAATTCTTTATTAGTTAAAGTAAAAAGCATTGAACGAACGCGCACTAAAATTTAATATGAACTGAGTTAAAATCATATGAAATTACTGAAAAATCAGGATTAGGTTTGAATAGGAGGAGGACATGGCGAGTCAAACCACTCGCCAACAAAAGTCGTCGGTGAAGTATAAAAAAAAGTAAAGTTTGTTTTATTTAACGACGCCACTAGAGCACATTGATTTTTTATCTTATCATCGGCTATTGGACGTCAAACATATGGTCATTCTGACACTGTTTTTTAGAGGAAACCCGCTGTCGCCACATAGGCTGCACTTTTACGACAGGCAGCAAGGGATTCGGTGAAGTATAAATGTAGCTTAAAGTTAGATTTGTACCTCATCACATACAAGATGAGTCGCCCGGAACTTGCATTTTGGGCATATAAAACATACACGATTATTTCATTGCGGCTGGCAGTATGCGTTTTGTGGACGCACGCATCGCTCACATCCAGTCTAGAGGCTCTCATTGAAACTAACGTATTTCCATTTTCTTTTTATCTGGATGCGGCTTTTTCAGTAATTAATTTTAAAATTACCTTTATAAAACACCAAAAATAAAATATGCCTGTTATATCCTTTGCCATTCTTTTATTAAAGCAAGCACATAAATTACATTAATGTTTATTTCAATTAATTTTTGGTGTATTTGTAATGAAAAACAAGTGCCCCGAAAATGGTGAAAATGCCCCAAAAGTGTTTGGTCTACCATGCCTTGCCTAATTTCAGGGAAATCATATATATATATATATATATATATATATATATATATATATATATATATATATATACATATATATATAATATATATATATACATACATAAATATATGCCTACTTTATAAAACAATCTTAACTGATATTCAGTGGCTAAGAACACTTTATTTATTAACTATACAATATAAAAATTTAAAGTAACCTGAAAAAATAAAACCAAACAAAGACATAAAAAACTAACTATTCCATTTAATATTTGTTTTAAAAGTTTCAAAACCCAATTTTATATTAAGGAAATAATTGTTATTTGCAAAAGCGTTTTTTTTTTTCTTTTCTTTTCTTTTTCTTTTGCCTACAATATCTTAATGTCATTCTAATCCTATAGCCTAAAGGTTGTTGGGATACCAATTAAATACTTTTTATTAGACAATTTCCACAATTTTCTTTTCCGTCTGTTTCAGTTTGGTTTGACGTAAGAAGAAAAGTAATTGTGCATGCAACACACGCACGCACACACACACACACACACACACGCACGCACGCACGCACGCACACACACACTTGCAATGACTTCACATTTATATTATGACAATTATTCACAAACTAGTTCAAAATGTTTAGTGTGGTACTTAAGGAAGTGAGGTCTAATTTATTCACTCTACAAAAAATAATTTGTACTGGGGACGTTTTGACAAAAAATTGTTGTTTGGGGAAGGTACATTTTGATTTAGGTACGTTTTGATTGGGTATTTTTTAAAATTTATGTACGGTTTTATAAATATCAAAATATTAATTGTAAACTATTTTTTATGAGTTTTATCGTTTATAAATAGGTACGTCTCAACCGAAACATGGGTACGTTTTGGTAGCCTAGATATATTTTGGCATAATGGGTGAATTTTCACCAAAATTGGGTACAGTTTGTATGGTTACATTTTAACCATCTCGCCATTTATGTTATTAGAGTTATGGGCCTTTTCCAATCTCCAGAGGGCAACAATCCAGTCAAGGTATTTGATTGGTTAAAATGATCGCTGTTTGAAAACAACCGCGGGATGTTGAAATCGAATACACCGTGAAACAAAACAAAAAATGCGGAGGATTCAGGTAAAATAACACAAAATTTAACCCATTATTCATGTTGATTTAATATAATGTTAATAAACTAGACTATTTAACATAATAGTAGTTTCGTTAGTAATTTTGTTCAGAATTCCCAGCATGAAGTTGAGAATTAACAATCACTGCTTGAATGAATGAGTGAGTGACAAAAAGATTTGAATCGAGTCTTCAGTTTTTAACAAAAAATAATTAGTGCCCCTTATGTTAATTGCAAAATAAACATAACCAACGGAAATTTTTATTGTTATTTTTCAGAATAACTCAAATTCACATTCCATACTAGTTCATCAAGATGAACGGTATCAGGTCGTTTCGCCCTTATTCCCGATCGCCCCGTGTCGTTTCGCCCTCTATACAGGGTCGTTTCGCCCTCATGTTTATGTTTATCAACCATAAACACCATTTATATGTATGTTATTATGTGCAATATTTTAAAGAACCGCTCCCCTCACACCATCCCAGTTTCTACGGGCCTGATGTATTTTATATTAATAAGTACTTAGTTATAAAGTGCTTTGGTGTGGGGGGGGGGGGGGGGATTTTTTGCAAATTTGCGAAATTGACCGCTGTAATATCCATTGACGTGTCATGTTTACATCTATGCTGATGAAATATTAAAAGGTCCATTTGCTTCAGTTTACATTTAAAAAATGCTTGTTGTATGTAGGGCCTCCACGAGTCCAATATATTGGACTCGTGGAGGCCCTACATACAACAAGCAGTTCTCGAGGGTCAAACTCGACCCAGACCCGAATACCCGACGCTTACACAAGATGATAATGAGACAAAGGAATATAATGTAAAATAGCATTATATAGCTTAATTCCAGCACTGAACATGAATGCCAAATCATGCCATTGTATTGCATTTAGAAACCTGTTGATACGTTCAGTATTGTGACGGACGAACGGACGGCCAGATTAAACAAGAAACCAGCAAATAGTCATATAATTATCGTGTAAATGTATCGTTGATTAGTTACTGCTGAACTAGTTGCTCTACATTGTCTCACTTGTACGGGTACTCGAGTCCTGTGAATGGACTCGAGTCTGCTAGACTCGACCCGTACTCGAGTACTCGTGGAGACCCTAGTTGTATGCTATATATGGCATTGTTGTTGTCTTTGTTATTAAAATAATGCGTATTTTGTTATTAAAATGTTTTAAAATAATGCATGTTTTGTGCTTTTTTAAACAGTTTTTAACATAACATATCGATGTCTGTTCTCGTTACAGCCAGTTTAGGGCAAAATACATGCAGTTTTCTGCTGTTTGCCATTTTGTTTTTTTATGGAATACTCTTCAAGAGGGGTGAAAGACTAAAATATTAATATAAAATCAATGATCTCTAGTGGTATCTTTAAACAATCAAATAATATTAATAATAATAAAATATATGATGTCATCACATTTGCATATATATCATAACATGTTATTACATTCAACGGTTGTTAGATTAAGTCATATATCCTTTCACCTCTCTTGTAGAATATTCCATAAAAAGTCAAAATGGAAGCCGGCACAAAATTACATGGTTTTGCCCTATGCGATCTCAGCGAAGTCAATACAGGTGACATGGTTATCATCTAGTATGTGGAATCCATGCCATTGTTTTTTTTTCAAAATTTCTGTCTGGACAAAATGTGGGTAAAATCTAACGAAAAATAAATTTATTGTAGTTGTCCACATTTTGTTTCGGACCACCCCAATGCATAGGGGCGAAACGACTCATAATGGAGGACGAAACGACTCATTCTAAGGGCGAAATGACTCGGGGCAAACGGGAATAAGGGCGAAACGACTTGGGGGCGAATAGGAATAAGGGCGAAACAACCCGGATTCAAGATTAACCTCGAAAGAAAGAAAAGCTTTATTTAACGACGCACTCATTGTGACTCACACATTTTATTTACGGTTATATGCCGATATGGTCAATGACCACAGATTTTTTTAGGAAACCCGCTATCGCCAGTTCATGGGCTACTCTTTCCGATTAGCAGCAAGGGATCATTTATTTGCAGTTCTCACAGGCAGGATAGCACAAACCATGGTCCATGGCCTTTGTTGAACCAGTTATGGATCACTGGTCGGTGCAAGTGGTTTACACCAACCCATTGAGCCTTGCTGAGCACTCACTCAGGGTTTGGAGTCTGTATCTGGATTAAAAATCCCATGCCTCAACTGGGATCCGAACCCAGTACCTACCAGCCTGTAGACTGATGGCCTAACCATGACACCACCAAGACCGGTGAGATTATTCTCGAATGCAAGTGTGCACACTTGCATTCGAGGTTAATCTTGGTGAACTAATTCCATACAGGTGTTGTTATTCGGTGTAGCCAGAGTACTCTGACTGTAAGAGAGCTAGATGGACATTTGGAAGGTTATATGTCAGCATTGTCCTGACAAGTAAAAATCTGCTCGGACAAACAAAATGCACCTCTATGGTTGTCCAGTGGACAAGTAAAAATGTTCAATGATGTTTAATTATAACCAATCAAAAACATGAAAACATATATTTGCACACGTAAGTGAAAATAATGATGGACAAGTAGATTTCTAGATGTATTTGTCCGGTAGGGAGTTGGAATGTGTGGTTCTTCTACGTCCAAACATTGTTACATACCCTGTAGATATGTAGCTGGTATTCAAAACTTGTGCCGGCATCTTGGTTAAGCCATCGGACATAAGGCTGGTAGGTACAGGGTTCGCAGCTCTGTACCGGCTCCCACCCAGTGCGAGTTTTGACGACTCAGTGGGTAGGTGTAAGGCCACTACACCCTCTTCTCTTATTAACAACTAACCCACTGTCCTGGACAGACAGCCTATATAGCTGAGGTGTGTGCCCAGGACAGCGTGCTTGAACCGTAATTGGATATAAGCACGAAAATAAGTTTAAATAAATCAATCAATCAAAACTTGTGGCACCATGTTTCAATGTTTCTCGACCGAAATAGTGCAACATATGGAGACATAAACCAAAAATGTATAACCTACCATACTTACTAAATCCAGATTGAAGTACTTGTGTCATTATTAATTAACAAAATAAATCTTTCAATGACAACCGCCATTTTAAATATGCTACATAGAGGGAAGCAACTCGCTGCGCACATAATTAAAAAAAGTATTGACATAACATGCCCTGTGCACTATTTGTCCGATGGACTAGTAAAAATTTGGCTTATTCCTATCACTGTACGTTCTCATTACAGTCAGAGACCAAGCTATGTAATATTTTGCAATCGCTGCCCACCAAAGAGTAGTTAAAAATTCCTGCTCTAATACCACAACTATCCTATGTTTGACATCAAACATTTTCAAGTTACTTGATTAAAAAAAATTCACATATTAATCACTAATACACACACACCAGAAAGAACCCGACAGCACCCACATTCAGCTAAGCTTTGGAAAGCAGAATTCTAAGTATCTGGCCTATATCGTGACGTAGCATGACATAATCGACCACTCAGTGATTCCGTCTTCCAGGGGCCGTCTCATATGATAATACGACAATGACCAAAATGGCTATTGGATGTCAAACATTTGGTCATTTTAACATAGTGTTAGTGAGGAAACCCGCTACATTTTTCCATTAGTAGCAAGGGATCTTTTTATATGCACCATCCCACAGACATGGTTGCACATATCACAGCCTTTGATACACCAGTCGTGCACGGGGTGGAACGAGAAATAGCACAATGGGCCCACCGATGGGAATTAATCCCAGACTGACCATGCATCAAGCGAGCACTTTACCACTGGGTTGCAGACAATCACCAAAGCGACAGAGTGGTACACACACACACACACAAAGAAACAGTATTATATTCACGTTTTCTCAAGGTGAAAAAGTATTTGATGTACGAGTCGTATGCCTGCTTGGCATATGTACCACTCTGGTATATCAACAACCGTGGTATGTCACTATGTGCTATCTTGTCTGGGATGATGCATATAAAAGATTGTTTTCTTGTACAAAATTGCACTGATGTTCATGCGCACAAGTAATTTCAGCAATCCACGTTTAAGCAGTGCCCACTAGATAAATGTATTTGCGGATTTTGTTTCTCGTACCAATGTTCGTGCACAACTATACAATTACAGAACATCTGGCTTAAAAGTAGTAGTAACAGGAATTCAATTCTAACTTTCATATAGTTGTGGTAACATATAGGTTATCAGGCTATATTTTGTGGTAACCTGTAAATGGGTTACCAGACACCATGCTTATTTCAGTGCCTGCGTACCGAGCAATTCTCGAAATTTCAGTATTGAAAAATGTTTCCAGCCATTTAGTAAAGCACTAACAATACATCTGAAAAGAAGAGAGAGGTGAGGGTCTTTTGTATGGATTTTAATTTTATTTAGATAAAATTAACTGGCGAGATTTAACTTGGTCATGTATTTAGCAGAGTATACTGAAAATAGCGATCAGTATTGTATCAATACCTAATACTGTACCAATACTCAGGTAAATCGCACCCCTACCGAACCAAAAAGTTTAATACCGCCCAGCTCTAGCAAAATGTATGTACACAATTTTGTACATTTGAGATAGACATAATGAATTCAGCAAAA
This sequence comes from Gigantopelta aegis, assembly GCF_016097555.1. NCBI lineage: Eukaryota > Metazoa > Mollusca > Gastropoda > Neomphalida > Peltospiridae > Gigantopelta > Gigantopelta aegis. Next base: position 16,393,943 of record NC_054707.1, read on the forward strand.
TAACCTTTCAGTCATGTTTATTTGCTGCAAAAGTTGCCTTATGGAATTTCAAAATTGCCATCGGTTGGCCGTTTTACTGTTGACCATGTCATATTCTTAAGTTTGAGCCCTGATATTCAGGGATTGATACAGCCACACCGTACCGGACATAGAGCGTTTGTTACAGGACATTCCCGTCTTACATGGGAATATGTTTGGCTTGATTAAAAATCAATTTACAACCATTTATAATAATAAATACATATGTATAAAAATAAAATTATAATAAAAGGTGTACCGGGTATGTACCAGTCACCCACGTCACACTTGTGAAATTAAGCTTTTTATACCTGTTATACATACTAGTATTATTATATCATCTTTCATCAAGTATTTGCATGTATCATCAGTATTTGCATGTTCATATCAATTATGATTCAGACACGTCCACCCTGAGCGTAAGCTCTGACATCACCAGTGACTGAGTCCAGGCAAGAAGCGGGTGGGGTGTATGTTTTTATTAGTTGTGGTCTTGTTGCCATAGAGTTGAACCCACAATACTTCAGCTACATTGTTCATATAAATGTCTTTTTACTATTTTATCACAATGAATTATGGGAAAATGTAACTGTTATTATTACTATTAAAGAAATTGGGTAGATGAAACTTTGTGGATAGACAGTAATGATTACTGGTTACCAGCTAAAACCAAGAATCCTGGACCCATATTCACAAAAAGGTGTAAATTTACATCTACAACTAGCACTTACGTCTGCTGTAGATTTACGTTTATGTGCAAGAAGCACCTTATTCTCAAAGACCGTCGTAAATATAAACGTAACTTGGACGTAAATCTATGATTTAACACTCACCGGAGAAATGTAAAAAACCCACATTAGAAACGATGGCTACCGGGTAAATAAAAAATGTGAAAAACATAATTTCGTTTGTTGTCTGCTAACAATAACATTGCAAAAGGCGAACCATGACATTTTAGTATTGATGAGGATACGCGTTTTGATACAAACTTGTGGACATTTCTTAAAAAGGAAACGATAACTCAGGAGAAATTGGCCGAGTCGAAAACATCCGTTCGATCACCAACACAAATATTTTCAATCTGTGGGCGTTCGCCATCGCAAACTGCTTCAATTATTGGAAATGCTGCCAGTTTCCGTAAATAATCGTAAATAACGGCGATAGTGCTTGATTTATAATATATACATGACTTACGCGTTAGTTGTAACCGGAGGCACTCTTATATTTATGTCCAACTTTACACGTAACTTGCGTTTACACTGTTTAATGTGAATAGCTCTTCAGTCATAGATTTACGTTTACGTGTAAAACTAGGCTTACGATGTTTTGTGAATATGGGTTCTGGCTAGGGATCTTTGAAGCTATCTCAGCCACTGTAATATTATAGCTAACCATGGTTTTACAATATTATAGCACTAAGATAGCGTAAAAAAAATATGGTTTTATATATTGTGATGTAAGTGTACCAGTATATATTTGATAGTGGGCAATTATAATTTTTTTAATACTTTTTTCAGTCAAACCACAAGTTGTCCAGAGTGGCGATGTACGATGACTTGCTTCGTACAGCAAGAGTTCTTCGTGAGTCGTGCGAACCAGGTAATTTTACATTCAATTAATGTTTTCTTGTATCTACTATTTGTATGCATGTTATTTAATTACTTGCAGGCATTAATTTAGCTGGAGAAATGACAGAAGTATCTGATATGAATAACATACTTTTAGGGAGGCCCACAGAAAATGAGTTGTTGTCAGTTAAAACCAGCCTGCCTAGACCTAAAAGCTGTTTTTAGCCCACCTGTATATTTTAAATCACAAGGCCTGATGTACATACAATGATACATTTACTTACAAGTACATTTATAGCTTTGGTTTTCGAAAACTACATGCAAGTCCTATATCAATGGTTTAGAAACTTGGGCACCTCTGGATGTTCCACAGTTTACGTTTAAAACTAAAATAATTTAAAGATTGTGTATTTAATAAAAACATATTTTAGATATAACTAGGTTAATCAAATTTTTATTAATATTTTTTTTTTTTTTACATCTAACCTGTTTAATTCCATGGACATTTAATTTGGTAATTTTCTTTTTAAATTGATTTCATGTCCATTATCAAATCATTTAACAAATTTTAAGCATTTATCTTTCAACATTATCAATCTAGACTTTAATATTTTGTTATTATTCATTTGCTGTTATGTTAATAATTGTTTGTGCTTTTCAGAGTTCCGCACATTTGTGCGAAATCAAAGTTTGTGTCGAAAAAAATGGAATGCTGCCGAGTCAAAGGTGGAAAGTCTGCATGATCAAGTTAAACAGCTGCAGGCAGAGAAAGCAGCTCTGCACACTCGATTGAAACATTCATGGTAAGAGATACGTACAGGTTTCAGTAGTTTCAGAGCTTGAACTTAACAATTTGTCTCCTACGGCGAGCCTGTCTGTGGCATTTTTTGTTTGTTTTGAAAGTGACAGTTGCAGCAAATAAACATGACCGAAAGGTTATTTTACTCTATGTAGACTTATTTTAAATGCACGGACATTTGTTGAATACTGGCAGATAATATACACTAGGTGTATACATTTTGTCATTGTTGGGGAGCTTGACCGACAGCATTTTTGTGCCATCGGTGATGATCTCTACCAGCGGCAATTTGTATCTCAATGACGCCAATTGTCATCGGTGCCGTCGTTAAGTTCGAACCATGTAGTCTTTATGGTTTGACACCAACAGTAACTCTCGCACACATACGCTTTCTCAAAACAATTCTGTGTGTGCAAAACGTTGCTCGCCTAATGACATGGTATCACTCATTTATTTTACTGCTAATTACTGTGAATTTGGCACTGAGCAATTGCTCTCCTACATAATTTCAGAATATCAGAACTTTTATTCTGTTATTGCTCTCCAACGGTTTTCATACCATGAGCACTAGTTTCAGGTTGCACCAGTGCTGGTAGTGTGGTGGTTACGCCATTAGGTTTATTAGTGGGATGTACTTGGTTCGTATTCCAGTACCAATTCCTATGCAGACTGATAGCACTGCTCGTTGGGGGAGGTATAAGACCACTGCAATGACTTCTTTTACAAAGTATTAATAATTAACCTTTGTTCTGAACAAAGTAAGTTTATTACATACCTGTGAGAGATAATGGAATTTAATAAGAAAATCGTACGTCACATTGTGAGATACTGTTTTCCGTAACAAAGCTGGGATATAAGCGATTGGCCAACAGCACATTAAGGGAGAATGGGGTCAACACAATGTGACGTAAGATTTTGTACATTTCTTATTGAAAGCAGTGCCAAGTTCAGCCAGACTGAGCAAATAAACGTCCGCCAAACTGGTTTAAGCACTTCATGTTAAAAAGAATGACCACTTTGGAAATCAGTAAAAAATAGTTCGCAAACATTAACAAAAAACGGCTGGCTGAACTTGGGGCTGATTTTACCTTCAGTTTTAAAACTGGCGTCAAATAAACGATTTAAAAGTTCTAAATGTGGGTCATTAACCTCGATTGTGGGCAGGACCTTTGCTGACACTCGAACACCAGCTGCTCTGTGTGTTTACTTTTGTTCCTTTTTGATGAATTCTAAGCAATAGTTATAGGTAGGTAATAAATAAAATATTACACTCCTCACTAGATACCATTTTTTAATGTACTCATTCATAAAAATGGTATTAAACTGAAAGTCTTGTAGTATTCTCTATGTATTTAGTTATGTTTCTCACAAATCGTAAATCTCACAGTAATAAAACTGGGCGTACAGATAATTGGCTTCATGTTTGTGAATTAATACTTACAGACAGCAATAGTGTTTGTCTTGTTTTCACAGCACGACTGTTGATACAGAAATGCACAAGAGGAAGCAAGTTGAATATGAAAGAGAAATGTTGGTATGGACAGTTTTTATTTTGCTTTGATAATAGGAAAAATAGAGGATAATAAATGAGTTACCAGTTATTATCAAATTTATGTCCCCCATGAAATAATTTTCACTTTTACGGGGGACATAAATTTGATAATAACTGGTACCGAGTTTGTTATTTTATTTATTACCCCAACTATTTAGGTGGGTTTTTTTAAAGCCTACATCGTCTACACGTCAATGTATATAGAAACGAAGTAGGTCTAAACTACTTTACAATGCTGGATATCTTTAACTTTGTATTTTATTCACGGTTCACAGATAATTTTCAAAACCCAAAGTTCTATATATTCTGTAAAAAAAGAGTATAATGAATTGCTTTAAACTACCATTTTATTACAAGTTTAACACTGAAACCAGAATGACGTAAACGCAAACGCTTTAAACTACATGACATCATTGTGTGTGCTTTGCCAAATTGTGATGATGTCGTTTTTAATACCGACATGGTGATTGGTTTGTTGGCGTCAAATCGTCCAATAGTAATGTACGTTAAACCAATGCATGATAATTTCTCTGAGAAATTATGATTTTTATTTCCCCCGTTATGAGTGTCTGGTGGGGTCATGTAATTATGTTATGTAAGTACATAGTTTGAGAAAACCTTTTTTTCTTCTTTTTTTTTGTGGGTTTTTTTGTTTAATAAATGTTGAAATCTAAATTTTGCACCTTTGACTAACATTTTACACCTGAAAAGTTACTTCCAAAAACCAAGAAGCCTCGTGATTTGTCCAAGGTTGAAAGTTATAGGACATTTTGTGTTTTATTCTTTTTTTAATTATTCTCTTTTAAAATATCTAATACTTGGATTTAGTAAGGAAAATTTTATTTAGATTTTACAGTTAACGGTACATGTTAACTTTTAGGACCGCCAACTGGCTCTTATCCGTGACCTTCTGAATGACCGGAACAACTGTACCATCCAGATGAACGAGCGAGATCGAGAGCGCTTCAGTGCCTTAATTAACACAACGCAGACTAAGTCCAACTATGAGCAGGATTCTCCTTCCAAACGGTAAGTTAGTCAGTCAGTCATAGTGACGTTTCAGTGATCAGATTATAATCGTAAATTAATCAGTTTGGCTCTACCAATGTGATAATCGATTATAAAATTCCATAATCAATGTGTGGGAAATGAAAAATATAATTGTTCCTCCAGTTTAGATTGTGGAATTTATGTAAAATATGTTGGTATTGGCATTGTTGTTTTTTGTGTATGTATGTACATAAAGAAAAAAGGTATTAAATACTTAATAAAGGTAAAAAGAGGGCTTCTAGATTGATTGATTTTTTAAATACACTAGCCATGGGATCAGTGATTTTTTTTTTTTTTAATTTACTAGCCACAATTAAAAATTAACTAGCCCTACTTTACATTAAGTTAATTTAATATTTTAAAATAATAGTTATAATCAGATGAGGGAGATAGAGATTACTAACAATGGGGACTGGAGTGGGGTCAGGATATTCATATTAATAAAATAGACTTAATTGCAACATTTGACTCTTCTTCTTTCTTTTTTTCACTAGCTATTGGGCATGGCAATAGTAGTTATTTACTAGCCCAACATTGAATATCACTAGCCATGGGAATGGGGCTACCATAATCTAGAAGGCCTGGGTAAAATTAGTAATGTGTAGAGTATTATAGTGAACCTGCCTATAGGTGCTTGGTCTTTACCAGGGCAAGCTCTTTCCTAGTCACCACCACCACCCCCAGCGGTTAGTTGAACATTAAATTTTAGCTCTCCTATTATTACCAAAGGATTAAATATTAATGTTCATTGTGGTAATATGTAAATATGGCTCCCAATAAATTAAGTATGGGGAGCAATTAATCACTTCTGAAAATATTTCACAATAGGAACTGTGTATGATCAATTTTAGTCTGATCTAAGTAACTTTTGGCCCTAGTGCATATAAAACGTTTAAAGTCAAGGCTATTACGTCATGGCAGTGCCTGCAAATTTCATATGAGTTATGTCATTAATGTTTGAAACCCTGATATAAAATTTCTGAAAATTATAATCTTCGAAGTATACTTTACACAGGGTTCGTAGGGAGTGGAAAACCTTGAAATGTATGGAATTTTGAAAATCCATTTTCCAGACCTGGAAAAAGTATGGAAAAATACCTTTTTGTGCGAATTAGTTTGGAAAAAGTATGGAAAAATACCTTTTTGTGCGAGTTAGTTTGGAAAAAGTATGGAAATTCGTCTTTAAGACTCATGTAGGAAATTTTGGTTGCATGAAACCAGAGGAATCTGACGACATTTTTCCGATCTCGGCACTAATGTACATTTGGGACTTCACAATTGCCAACATTTACCGAAGATTTGAAGTACACGCTTCTGTAATGCATATTACAAAAAGATCATCCATTTTGTCAAATGTTCCAAAAATATGGGGAGATGTATTGAGTAATGTCAGTCTTGAAAAATATTTTTTTGTCTTGGAAAAGGTCTGGAATTGTTTTGTTTCCAAGGTGTATGAACCCTGTTTACATAGCTTGCTGATGTTTTTGTACAGCTTTCTTACACGAACAAGCAGAGTTCTGCAGCTAGGTGCTAACCATGTGAATTATAATATTTGTTCCCTTAATTTTATAAGGTTGAACACCATCATGGAATCGTCGGCGTCAATACTGTCTGATGTTGACTATGATCCAAGTGAGGGAGACATCGATATCTCCTGTCTGAATGGTGGGCGCCGGCGTTACAGCAAGCGGCATAGTCCCTCGGCTCCACCAATGGAAGACGATTACGGGAGATACTCACCTAAACGACACAGGGTTGATGATGATGTAAGTGGATTAACATTAAACTTGTATAAGCACCCTATTTGTTGGATGAAGGTAATTGTCAGTGTTGTATAGGTAAATGTTTAGTGTGAATAATTATTTTGGATGGATTATAACGATTCCACTGCTTTGAAAATGTATAAACTAGATAAATGAACTATAAAAATATCTTATCACTTAGATTTAAAAATCACAGGTCATATAAATTATCGTCTTTAGGTTTGATATTTGGAAAACTCAAAGCGTAAAGCTAAACTCATTCTGACCGGTTATTATTTTAACTTAACAGAAGTCTATTTTTATGGGGATGTTAATTGAACAGAAAATTATAATTATTTTTAATAAAATGTTACAAAGTTGTAGCCATTGGCATCAACTTCCCGATTTCAGAAATAAAACCTGTTGACTTAATTTCTTCCTTAGGATCATGACAATTCGATCATCACAACGACTACGATTACTGTCAACGAGCATGGCAATCCAGTGTCGGCGACCACAGAGGTGTCCGTTCCCAAACTGAACCGGAGTTTCAGCGAACCCGCTCTCGACAAGCATTTTAACCCAGCTCTAGTCAATGACAGGGATGCAGGTAATTAGGTTGAAGGGCCATATTTTAAAATCTCCTGCATCTGAATAGTGCAGGCATAGATATAATCATTATGCCTATCGGTCTCTGCTGTGTATTCCTTTCATAGTGGGGCGGGATTTAGCTCAGTGGTACAGCACTTGCCTGATGGGCGATTGATCTAGGATCGATTCCCGTTGGGCTCATTGGGCTATCTCTTATTCCAGCCAGTGCTCCTCAACTTGTGTAACAAAGGCCGTGGTATGTACTATCCTGTCTATTGGATGGTGCATATAAAAGATTCCTTGCTGTTAATCGAAAAGTAGTCCATGAAGTGGCGACAGCAGGTTTTCTCTCAATATCTGTGTCGTCTTTAACCATATGTCCAACGCCATATAACTGTAAATAAAATGTGTTGAGTGTGTCGTTAAATAAAACATTTTCTTCCTTTCATAGTTTTAATACCCACTTGAAAGTATCAGAACTGCTATTCATATTAGGTAATTGGAGATTGACTAACAAGCTACAAGGAATTATGGATTGTTTATCCTGGTCGAGGGTTTAAAACATTTAATTCATAACAGACAGATAAATCATACGTCCTTATAGTGAGTTGGTTATTCTCTATATTAACCATTTTAAATTATATTTAATGTATAAATCTCTATGCTGCCGAAGGCAATTTAATTGGCTGTTCGCATATCCTACACTAATACAGTTGCCACTATATTATAATTTATATACTTTACATGACAAAATATAAATGACAGTTAGTTCACAACTGGTGATGTTGTGGCATAACTTCTTTATTGCAATCAAATTTTTTTGATACAAAATAACATGACTGTGATTGCATTAACGGTAGACAAAGAAAAGTCACATTATTTTCAGGAAATTATTTATTGGTCATTTGCATAATTATGGTGTGTCCACACGAGCCACAATTTTCGGCTATTTACAAACTTTACAGTTGGTTTGAAATCATATTATTTGATGAGCAGGAACTTTTTTGACAAGTATATATAGAAGATTCGTCACAAGTGTTTTTTAATATAAAAAATATCAACCGAGTCTATGTTAATCAGCATTTATCGAGGCTCTGCCGAGACAAATACCAATTAACTAGACGAGGTTGATATTTTACATATTAAAAAACATGAGTAATGAATTCTATTTATCCTATAATACTTCTAAAAACATTTTAATTAAATATTTTGTAAATCATAGTACTAAAGTCGCCGCAATACCTTGCAAATTTACATACCATTATTAACCAGGTTAATACACTAAATTATTATCCATATGGTTCAACATAACAGAGTTAATACTAATCATACGAAGCACATGTGTAATAACAAGTTTAATGACATAGTTTTGGGAAGCAACGTCATGTTATGACTTGCTTCTCCAGTCCTAGCTCAGACTGTGCATTTGAAATATGACGTCATTTTGTCATCTCCTTCTAGTTGTGGCTGAAACATTTTGAGTGTCAGGATTTTTGTATTGCCCTAGCGAGAGCGAGTGTAATATATGAATCCTGACACGAGTTTCATAAAATCAGTACAAAACACAAGCCTGTATAATAATCTCTATTTATCACATGGGTTTATGACATGGATATCATGGGTAAATTATAAGATAAATTGTAAAAACCACTGCTTATGTAAGTATACCATATTTATTGTGAAAAAAACCCCAAAAGACACTGCTTATACAAAAAATATACCATATGTTTATGGGCGAAAAAATAGGTGAAATGTTTTCTGTTAAATTTTGTAGATTGTATAACATAGGTTTACAGTGGAATCAATAAAATGAATAAAAGTACAGTTCCGGCAGCAGCAAAACAACCAATGAAAGGTTGTAATTTTTAAGCCAGCCAGTCAATGGCTGTAGAAGTAATGTGCAATCATTGAAAAACTATCACCCCCGAATATTTTAGCCCAAATGTGTAATAAAACAGCATTATCATTCTTTGTAAAAAAAAATATAAAAAAATATTAATAACGACAGTTTGACTTCAACTTTATTTTGATCTACTGTGAAAACTCCCATTCATAACATTTGTTCTTGACAATACACTGTAAGTTTTCGCAGAACTTTTATTATTTTTACCTCCTTGTGTTAGGTGGGTTGGTTTTATGTGGGGGTTTTGTTGTTTTTAGTATTCTTTTCTCTTTTTTAACATTATTTTTATTAGTGGTAACTGACTTCCTTTTTGTTTTCGTGTCCACAGACAGTGAACCCGAGTCGGATGAGTCATATCTTGGGACTCCACGGAACAGAAACAACAGTCGGATGCGATCACAGCGAGGGATCCTGAAGAAATCAAAGTTTGTATTGTGTTTTCACTTTGTGTTTCGTCTTACTCCGAAATATTAAAAAGTCTGTTCTGTTTAGTGCCACCACAAAGCGCACTGATTTATTAATCATCGGCAATTAGATGTAGAAGTCAGACATTTGGTAATTTTGACGCAAGACCTTAGAGGAAACCCACTACATTTTGTATTTAGCAGCAATGGATCTGTTATGTAAACTTTCACGCATACAGGGCAGCACATACCACATCCTTTGAACTATGAGTTGTGGGTCTCTGGTAGAGACGGGGAGAAACCCCATTCACAGCAGACAGTGATAGCCTGCTATAATGTTATTTTCGTCGGTTATTTCTGTTCTTAATAACATCACTGTCATGCTTGATTTGCTTGGAACTTTTTAAGTTCTATTTCTGTGTACATGTTGCATGCTTATAGATGCTCCTTATTACAGAAAGAAGCAACACGTTATTTAAGTATCATTATTGTAGGTGTTTTGTTTGACTATTTTCAGTACACCGACGCTCGGTAGAAGCAGTTCGGCAGGGAATGGTCTGAACAGAGTTCATGTGTTTATGTCGAAGTCCGTCATGATCCCGGAGACGTGTATACCAGTATGTATTTTAACATGTACTTATTAGTCCCCTACCGGTCCAACGGACTTAAAGGGACATTCCTGCGTTTGCTGCATTGTAAGAGGTTTCCAACTAATAAAATATTTCTACGATTAAACTTATATATTAAATATATTTTGTTGTTTGGAATATCAGTGTCTGTATGTATATTCAATGTGTTTCTGGTCGTCTTAATATTTGTAAGAAGCCCAAACTGGATTTTGTCTTCAAATAATTTTGTACATGCAAAAAAAATGTTTTTTAGGAAATAAAGTGAAATTTAACCTAGTACAAATGTTAGAACGGCCAGAAACACGTTTAATATACAGCCATTAATATATTATGCAGAAAAATGTATTTGATATGTAATTACAGTTGTTAAAAAGTATCTGTTAGTCGATAACATCTTAAAAATTGCAGCAAACTCAGGAATGTCCCTTTAAGAGTTTCATGGCTGTCTGTCCATCTGTCTGTCTCACTTAGTTTTCTGGATGGGTTTTTTTTTCCAATGTCTTGAAATATGGAGCTGAAATTTTGTGAATAGGTTTATCATATACCATTACAGATCAAGTTTGACTTTCATGGTGATTTACTCAAATTTGACAGTTATGGCCCTTGAATTTAGGAGATAATGGAAATTTGTTTTCTAAGTCGTTTTTTCTTTTTTTTTTTTTCCTCCCACTGCCTCGAGATATTGAGCTGAAATTTTGTTTATGGCTTTACAATGTACTATTACACATCAAGATTGATTTTGATGGCAATTTATCAATTTTTCACAGCTATGGCCCTCGAAGTTAACAGTTATAAACATTTGTTGGGCTCGGTAGGGAACAATGATTGCTTTAACAGTACTCTGAATGCTTGTTTTTATAGTAGTATTTAGAGGGTGCAGGTGGTGTTAAGAGTTCTTAATGGTAGACACAGCTCGAAATTCACATGGGGAAGGCAGCAAATGCCATTGAAAATGTACAATTCGTTTTCTGATAACCTGTCACAATTTTTGTTTTCCCCATCTAACTTTTGACAGTACTTCAGATGTATTGAGAAGTATTGATTTTTATGAGCGATAATAATTTTATGTCAAATTTGTTTTGTAATAATAATATGTGGGAATTCATTTTCCCAGAATATACTGCCATCACAGAATAATGTATAACTGGGTTTTTTATGTTAAGTTTATTAATTTTTGTTTTGTAGTGTGGACAGAGGATAAGATTTGGGAAAATGGCCATGAAGTGTAAAGGTGAGTTGACAGTTATAGGGGCGGGAATCAGCTCAGTCAGTTAAGTGCTTGCCTGAGGTGCTTGCATCGCAGGATCGAATCACCTTGATGGATCCATTCAACTGATTGGGGTTTTTCTCGTTTCAACTAGTGGTATGTACTTTGCTGTCTGTGGAAAAGTGCATATAAAAGATCTCTTGCTACTAATGGAAAAATTAAGCAGGTTTCCTCTAAGACTGTCAGAGTTAAAAAAAATTCGACATTCAATAGCCAATGATTGATTAATTAATGTGCTCTAGTAGTGTCATTAAACAAAACAAACTTCTTCTTTCTTTTGACAGTAATAATAATTTGGTGAATATATTTAATAATAATTTATTTCCTAAAAATCTTTATATTCAAACTTTTAAACATGATTTAACCATTCTTGGTCATTCCTTTTTCTTGCAGATTGCCGTTCTGTGTGCCACGTGGAGTGTAAAGATAATCTTCCTCTTCCCTGTATTCCGTCCTGTCCAAACACACCGGGCAACAAAAGTGCTAAAATTTCCGGGGTGTGTATTTTAGTTTTACTCTGTTATAGCCTGGACATTTATTTCTTAATGATCATATTTTGTTTAGATGTTTGTGCACGGAAGAGTAAACTCTTTTCTTTTTGTCAGCAAGACGGCATTATGATTATTATATTTGGAGTCTTGAAAAGTTCACTTTGCCAGTTGGTGAAATTTAAAATTAAGACTACTCTAGTTATGTTTGATGTTAGTTTCTTAAATACTTTTTTTTTTTTAAATACTTGCATCTGTTCATTGAATGTTGAACTCTGTTTTTGTTACTTTAAGGGTTTAATTTCGGACTACACACCAAGTGATCCACCATATATACCAGGACTTGTGGTAAGAATATAATATTGTTATGACTATTTTATACTTTTGTTTTCTTTCCTTCAAAATGTTGATCTCATTTAAAACCTGACAAACCACAAAAAGATTTTGATTAAAATCTTATATATGGATGGATCCATTCATTTTCCACTAGAATTGGTAGGTTGTTTTTTTGTTTGTATGGGGTGGGGGTTTTTCAGAGGTGGGTGGGGTTGGCCATTGTACAAAAATTTGTCATGTAAATATTTGCCATTAATTTTATTTGATTACTTTAGGGAATCTGTGACTTTTTATGAATGTCATTTGTCTTTGGTATAGTTTGACTTAAATGTAGATGGCCTTGAAAACATATGACAGTTTTATGAATTTGATAATTTGTTATTTTAAGGTTCATTGTGTCAATGAAATAGAATCTCGTGGACTTGATGAAGTTGGCATCTACAGAGTACCGGGGTAAGGATTAATGTTGATTTTGTGAAGAAACGAATGAATATTTAACTATACCCCAGCATTAAAAAAAAAAAATAATGACCATTGGGTATCAACTAGTGGTAAACATATAAATGAATGATCTTGAATTAGAGATGACATTTCAAAATCAATGGACCTTGGTCACCTTTGAACATGTATGTTTTGGTGTTTTTAACACAAGAACTGACGCAGCTTGGGAAACAGATTTATTTTATATATTTCAATTTATTTTCGTGCTTATGTCCATTTACAGTTTAAGCACGGTGTCCTGGGTACATACCTCAGTTATCTGGGACAGTATGTTAGTGGTTAGTGAGAGAAGAGGGTGTAGTGGTCTTACACCTACCCATTGAGTCGTTAAAACTCGCTTTGGATGGGAGCCGGTACCGGGCTGTGAACCCAATACCTATCAGTGACATGTCCGATGGCAAACAAATGAAAATGTTTAGCTTTGTACAAGAACCAATTGGAGGCAGGACATAGCCCAGTGGTAAAGTCTTGCTTGATGCACAGTTGGTGTAGGATCGATCTCGTTGATTGGGCCCATTGGGCTATTTCACGTTTCAGCCAGTGCACTACAACTGGTATATTAAAGGCTGTGGTTTGTAAATGTTTACATTATAGACAATATTCAGAATCAGTTTGTAATATTGGTTTATGGTTGCTGGTTAATGAAATTGTCCTGAGATTGAGCTAGTATTGTGCTGGGCGAGCAAATCGGTTTGCCAAATTATCTTTAAATATGCTAAATTCACTGTCATTTTTCGACAAAATATCAGTTATTACATGAAATGTTTTCGGCAAATCAAAATAAAATTCGCCTGTTCCTGAAATTCACAATTGGTGAATTTGACAAGTGTCAGAGCTAGCCCAGACTGATATGATTCACACCAATACAGCACTTCAGTGACTAACGTTACACATTGTACAGTGAAACCCCTTGAAACTGGATGCCTACGGTATCGTGTAAACAGTCCAATTACCAGGGGTTTCCCATTTAGAGAGGTTATGTTCTGTACTTATATTTAAAATGGGACCATAAATAATGTTCCATTTTGTGGGTATTCTGTTTTACTGAGGGTCCTGTTTTGAGGAGTTTTACTGTATTTTCTTGTTTAGAATATTTGTGACTGTATACACATAGTGTTTGTGGTTGTTGTAACATTTGTGGTAGCTCAAATTGGATTTTATCTAAAAAAAAAAAATATATATTAAGAATTAACATATATATTTGGCAGGACCTTAATATATATTAAGAATTAACATATAGGCTATATTTGATATACAAAGATTTATTTTTATCGATATTTTAAAAAATGTCTTTAAGATATAATATTAATTATTAAAAAAGGCTGTAGGAAAACCTTATGGTGATGGCAAACACAATACTGTGCCTGAAATTAGGTTCTTAAAAAATATTTCATCCTTCATTTTCAGCTCTGACAAAGAGGTTAAAGAATTGAAGGAGAAATTTTTAAAGAAGAAAGGAACACCAAACCTGGTACCATTTTTATACATATATTCTATTTTGACCCCATGGAAACTAAATGTATGGAATTCCTGGAGGTTTTTGGGGGGGGGGGGTGGGGGGGGTCTTTTCTTACTGTGAAAACAGATTTTAATTTTTAAAAATTCATTATCAATTCACATGGTTGAAATATGCTTTAAATTTGATCATGACTATTTAGAACTAAGTTATTCAATAAATATGGCTGCTTTTCGCTAGGTCTTGAACTTACTGAAAATGTAACTGTCCAGTTGACCTTTTTAGGCTGCCTATGACTTACAAGTTTACAACAGGACAGTCTCATCTGTTATCATTTAGATTCGGATTATTAATTTTTCGTTTGGTTTTGTTTTCAGGCCAATATCAGTGATATCCATGTGGTGTGTAGCTGCCTGAAAGACTTCCTGCGATCCCTGAAGGAGCCTCTAATTACATACGGCCTGTGGAGGGAGTTTGTCAATGCTGCAGGTCGGTGCTCACATGTGCTTTAAGAGACAAACTGTCAGTGTGGATTAGAATAGTTCAGTTCAGTGTCCTTATTGACTCGCGGGGCGGGACGTAGCACAGTGGTAAAGCACTCACTTGATGCACGGTTGGTCTGGGATCGATCCCAGTCAGTGGACCCATAAGGCTATTGCTCATTCCAACCAGTGCACCTCGACTGGTATATCAAGGTCATTGTATGTGTTATTGTGTCTGTGGGATGGTGCATATAAAAGATCCCTTGCTATTGATGGTGAAAATTTAGCAGATTCCTCTCTAAGACTACATGTCCAAAATTACCAATTGTTTGACATCGAGTAGCCGATGATTAATAAGTCAATGTGCTCTAGTGGTGTTGTTAAAAAAAAAAGAGTAAACAACCATTTAAAAAAATTTAACAATTTGTTGCAGGACTGAAAATTATGTGTTACTAACTTTCATTTGCATGTTGCTTGCATAATTCTAGGGTGGTTTTTTTTTACCTTAAATGACATGATTGTAGCAGGTTCTGCAAAGAAAAAAAGATTATTGATTTTTAGTATAATTATTGTTTGTTTTTGGGTGTTAATTCTCAGAAGTCAGTGATATAAATATTTAATTACAAAACAGTTTCTTTTATATTTGGTATGAATGTGATCCCGGGTCATGTCAAATTTTATATCTGGTATAAGTGTACACTGATGGTATGCTTATGCAGCATCGCATTGCACCATGAGATTGCAAAGATTCATTATTATTCGGCACAGTTGACATCACACAAATGTTTATATAAGGCAGCATTTACTTCATAAAATTTAGAGGAGCATGCATTTTGCTTCAGAAAAAGATTCAATGTTGTTATTTTAAAAGTAGGCTAAGTACATCCACCTACATGCAGAGTGAATTGGAATATTAAATCAATGGATTTTTTTAACTTGCAGAAAGACAGAACCAGCAGGAAGCCATAGACCTGATTTGCAAGGCTGTGATCAAACTCCCTGTAGCAAACCGAGACACCCTAGCGTTTCTCATTCTTCATCTTCAGAGGTAATCCACAGATATATCGTTTCTGGGACTCGTACCCTTGTAGATGTTTTTCCTTGAGAATAGTGTCACAGGGATGTGATTTTTCAGCTTTTTTGTGTAAAGTAATTTTCACAAAGTTTACTATAGACTGGATTTGATCTGCATGAAATGCTAAAAACAAGAGGTTTCAGCTTTTTAAAATCAGTTCAGCTTTTATTTTTAAATGCCTATCCACATCCCTGTGTCAGAAAAAAACAGCTGTAACAAGATGAGAACCACAAATATTTGCTAGTGCAGTTTTGTAATTTTAGTATAATTATTATATAGCATTCACCATATTTTTGGTACTGTCATGTTACTCTCAGCTGAGAGTAACATATATATATTTATCCTATAACTTACCCATGATATCTATGTCATAAACCCATGTGATAATCGACTTTGTTAACTCGGTTAATAATGGTATGCAAATTTGCAAGGTCTCTAGGTAATGTGTTGCTGTGGATGGGTCATTTGTTTATAAGCCAACAAGACCCGTGTACCTGAGCGTAACGTTTTCAAAGATTTGTTTAAAATACGTGACGTCAATCTAATTTGTGCTAATCGTGATGACATCATATTATCGATGGCGGCGACTTTAGTACTGTGATTTACTAAAAAAATAAATTATTAAGATATTATTTTAGAAGTGTTATAGGATAAATAGAATTCGCTACTCGTGTTTTTTAATATGTAAAATATCAACCTCGTCTAGTTAATCGGTATTTGTCTCAGCAGAGCCTTCCTTACATTTTCAGTGCAAAGTATATGATATTTTTCAGATCACATACTTTAAGCATTTGATAATTTTGCAAATTAGATGTAAATTAGTTGAGGTCTCGGCACTAGGTTTATTGACATTTAAGCAAACGTACTTGGGTGACACTCCATGATTGACGTATGCATTCATAGTCATCAAATAAAAACATTTCAATGGCAATTTGACACTGAAAGCTGTCCAGCGTTCAGAAAACAAAAAACGTTAGGCATAACTTTATTTTGATGTAAGGACATCCAAAATGACGTAATTTCCATTCAAAAATACACCGCGCCACATATTCTTACGTCATTTGAATATCTAGTAATGGCGGACTGGAATTAAAGTTGTGTGTACAGTTTACAAAAACATGTATTAAGCTTGAGCTTATATGATAAAGAGATTATTACCCTTGTGTATTTTGGTATCATCAATATCATATATTAGGAATAAAAATAATGTATTATGCACACCAGAGGCTCGCATAATACAATTTTTATTCTTAATATATGACATTAACGATACCGAAAAACTCTGGTAACCTCTATATATATATTGGATGTCACAAGTACCATGTAAGTAATAACAGCAGCAATCTTGGTTGATGAGACCAGTCAACCAGTGAACTGCGTACTTTACCATGTAGGTACAGTTTGCATAGATGGTTTTTCTAGCACCTTTTGTTTTTTGATAGACTGCACTAAAAAGATACCTAACATATGATATATATATATATATATATATTAGTTAGGGTGGGTGGGGTAGGATTCCGTCTGAATTGTGTTAAAAACTAAATAGCCAGTGATGAATAATGTGCTGTGCATTTTTGTTTTAAAGCATTCTTTTCCCCTTATTTTTTATTTTTGTTTTTCTCTCAATGTGTTTGAATTTGTTTCAGAGTTGCCGAGAGTCCCAAGTGCAAGATGCCCGGAGGAAATCTGGCCAACATTTTCGGTCCTACAATTGTGGGTTACTCGTCTGCGGAACAAAACCCTAAAACAGACCTCTTCATGGAAACACGGAAACAGAAAATGGTTTGAAATGTTCACAGTTATAATTAGACTATCGTGTTTGAGGTGTGCAATGGTATCCCTGCACCCTTGTCAATACAGTCTGAGGGATGCACAACACAACTCTTAATTTTGTTTTATAGAATAGTTTATTAATTATTACAAAATAATCAATCCAATTTAATATTCATGATACAGTTAAAGTAACATTGGGGGTGGGGGGGTAAGCGTGTTTTATTTGTTAAAATCACTTATGAGCTGATTAAATTTTATGTGTTATCTGTTTCCCTTGTTATGAAATATAACTGCATACTAATTATTTGTTAGGATTGAATGCAAAAAAACACCTATTGCTTCCTTTAACAGTAATCAGTACTAGTAGTACATTTGGATGTTAGCTATTTATAAATGAACCCAGTAGCTTGTAAAAGAACAAAAAACTTCGTAAAATGGTGCCTGGGATATTAATGCAACAACTTGGGCTTAACCTGATAATAATTCATGTCTCCCTTTTTAGGTAATGGACTTGCTCTTGAGTGTATCTACCGATTACTGGGTACAGTTCATTGAGGTTGAGAATATTTCTCTCTACCCAGCGATTGAGCCCTCTACAGCCAGAACACCTGACACAGGTATCCTATCGGTTTATGTTGTTATCACAGTTTTTGTCAAGCATAACAGTGTTCTCGCTGGGTGAAAATTAAAGGAGGGCGGCCGCGCAGCACCACACCCTTCAAAAAACGAAAAACAAAATGGTTGGGGGGAGAGCTTGGTGGTCACCATGTTGTTGTGTGTTGATATACTTTGTGGAGAGACATACTCCTTATTTTGATTACAAAAAGTGTATACGAAATACAAGCAGACTCGTCTTTTAATTGAACCGAAGATGTTATCGGTCTGATATTCACTGGCAGTTCCGGTTTTGCTGAACCGATCAAAGTTTTAATATTATTTTGATAAAGATTTCAAGATATACGAAAAACAAAAAAAGATGTTTGTGTGATCCCCTAATGTCGAAAACATTTTTTGTTATTCCCAACTTCATCGAATAAATCGATCGCTGTGATAAAATATTATCGCCAACTGAAAAAAAGAAAAGGATTCCCAGTCTGGAGCTCCATGCGGTAAGACGTGTTTGTTTCGCTTGTGCACACTGCACATGCTTTCGTGTGCTCGACTTGGGGATTCTTCGTTTCGTTGTTTTTGTCAGCGAAATGAAGTTTTCTACTGGGATGTATGCGGCCAATGGAACTGATTGAACGCTGGAATGCTTCTCGTTTCAACAGCCTGCACCACCAGGTTGGATTCTTTTTAGCGAGATTTCTTGCCTCCACGTCATTTCTCCGTCTGACTGTCCACTTGTTTTTTTCGTGACTCGTATGACGGCCATTCTGCAGAACGCCACGGTTGTTCGCATTTTAGTCTCTACGTGTCCGAGCCTGTCCTAGCAGCTCTGGAAGATTGACCGTCCCACGCTAAGAAGAAATAGGAAGCGGGGTCGGCCCATACTACTCTTTTTCTAGACTTTGTCTCGCTTTATAGTGATACCATCTCGTATCCTCCGGAGTCGGGCCCGTCCGCACCACTACACCAACCCATGACAACTGGACTATACCCTAGTCTGATACTCTCTCTCGTTCAGGGCAGCTTCTCAAGATCTGTATTTCAGCACAGCACTACACCTTCAACGTCTATCGACTGTCAATCTAGGGGTTTTCTTGACAGGATGCAACCCATCTAGTCCCTTTAAGCTGTGCACCCAAACGGCCTTATAACGAGGCCATTCGCGTGGACATATCGATCGGACTTTAAACTTTTAGATCTGCGTTCAAAATTTTATGTCGAAATTACTTCTTTTTTTAAAAATATTATTAAATAGTCCGATCCTCTCTTCTTTCTCTTATTTAATTTTGGACTGTCCTTCTTAAATGCTCCAAATTATATAAATATTCGGCCGAGCAGTCAATTCTTTTTTATTTTTGGCATGTAACCTTTTTATTTATTTTATTTAATCTATTAACTTTTTTACCAATTGCTATTTTCAAAATTCTGCCCATTTTTTGCCTATAATCAATTATATCTGTAACTGAGGACAAAATATCAGACGACAGTTAGTGGAAACAAAAGGTAGAGTGACCGTTCTGATCACGTGACAAATTTGGCTCCAAATAAGTGGGAGTTTTCAGTCGGAGATTGCCGAATCCATAAAAAATAAAAATGTTTTCATTGCTCAAATAAAATATAACTTTTATTGTGTTTATTAAACATACAAATGGATACAGGTATGGGACAAAATAGAGGCTGTTAAAAATACTATTAAATTACGTTTCGGTAACTGTCGTAAATGTTTCGTCAGTTGCTTTTTCGTACACAACGCGGCTTGTTTCCTTTGATGTCCAGTGTGCAGACTGATCGTTGTGGGGGGTTTTTATGTGTGGAAAAAAAGTGTGCATTTGGAAATGGAGATAGGTGCTGGAAAATATAGTAGGGTGCTGGAAAATAAAGAGGGGCTTAGAAAAATAACGTGAAAGGAGGGCGGCAAACTGCAATAGCACGGCGGGCCGCCCCGCTTAAATGGAGCAGCGAGAACACTGCATAACCATTTTAATTGCAGAATTGCTATTATTATTTTTTTATTTTTTTATTTTAAGGTTATGATCCTACATTTTTTTCTATTTCAGATGTGCAAATGTATAAATAAGTTATCCCCATTGTAAATGTTTTTTTAATCATTTAACTCAAATATTTTTTGTTTTTAGTTCCTCGTAGTCGACTAGGACCTGTTCTTACACCAGGATCATATGAAAACCAGACGATGCATATGCAGTCGAGAACTCAGAACAGTTGCACTCCAACGTACGTATTTGTATGTTAGTCACACTGTTCAGAACAGTTGCACTCCAACGTACGTATTTGTGTGTCAGTCGCACTGTTCAGAATGCTTGCACTCCAGCGTACGTATTTGTGTGTCAGTCGCACTGTTCAGAACAGTTGCACTCCAACGTACGTATTTGTGTGTCAGTCGCACTGTTCAGAACGGTTGCACTCCAACGTACATACCGGCCTCAGTGGCGTCATGGCAGGCCATCGGTCTACAGGCTGGTAGGTACTGGGTTCGGATCCCAGTCGAGGCATGGGATTTTTAATCCAGATACCGACTCCAAACCCTGAGTGAGTGCTCCGCAAGGCTCAGTGGGTAGGTGTAAACCACTTGCACCGACCAGTGATCCATAACTGGTTCAACAAAGGCCATGGTTTGTGCTATCCTGCCTGTGGGAAGCGCAAATAAAAGATCCCTTGCTGCTAATCGGAAGAGTAGCCCATGTAGTGGCGATAGCGGGTTTCCTCTCAAAATCTGTGTGGTCCTTAACCATATGACTGACGCCATATAACCGTAAATAAAATGTGTTGAGTGCGTCGTTAAATAAAACACTTCTTTCTTTCCAACGTACATATTTGTGTGTTAGTCACGCTGTTCAGAATGGTTGCACTCCAACGTACGTATTTGTGTATTAGTCACACTGTTCAGAATGGTTGCACTCCAACGTACGTATTTGTGTGTTAGTCACGCTGTTCTTTCTGCACTGTTTAATTACACATCTTTATTATCCACATGGTTCAACATAACCGAGTTAATAATCATACGAAACACACCTGTAATAACATGTAACATATAAAACATTTCTTTCCTTCCTTCATTAAAATTTTATATAACATAAACAGACAACAGAAACTCGCTTTGCTTTTGGCATAATATATTAAATGTTCACATGTTGATAACATTACCAACGACATTCATGAAAAGAGAGAACAGCCCAACTTTTCTATATATATAGATATATATATATAAAAAAATTTTTAGTAGACCTGGTCACATATATAATGAGGCATGATCTTATTTCTGAATATTTAATAACAGTAGCATGTGAGAAACGTTTTGGTTTTTTTTCCTTGTTTATAACACCTGCAGCATATAACAGTCATTTTTTGTTCTGATTTCTAGTTATTTAAACTAACTCGTTAAGAGCTGGGTGGTATTGAAATTTGAGGTTCAGTATCAATAACAGTATTTTTGAGGCGATTTACCTTGGTATCGGTACAGTATTCAGACACGACCAAATATTGGTATTTCCACAATACCGATAGTGAGCGGTATATTCGGCTTTAAATGCATGCCTGAGTTAAGGCTCACCCGCTAATTTCATCTAAATACAATTTTATAAACAAGGCTCTCGTATGATTTATACCCAACCCATTTTGTGTTTATCAGATATATTGTTAGTGCTTTACTAAATGGCGGGGAAAATTTTTAATACCAAAATTTCAGTATTTTGAAATTTGCTCAGTACGGTAAATTAGGAGATAACCATATGACGTTTTTAGATTTGTGGGTGTTTTGGTCTATTTCATCCTGCAAATGTCGTTTTTGACCGAAGGCGTTAGCCTGAGGTTAAAAATGAAACATTTGCAGTCATTAAATAAATAATAACACCCACAAATCTAAAAACATCATTGTGTCCATTGTAAACTGAATTGTTATTCTACAGAACTAACTGTATATTTCTTGAAAAAAATACCTGGCTACAATCTAACTGTAGACCCTTGAACTGTCAACTTGGTCTCTTCCAATTTCTAATGACATCATTAGCTTTTTCGGGTGTTATTTTCATTTGATCCTGGAAAAAGAATGTAATTAACCAATCACAATACAGAATACACTCGCCATCAGTTTACAATCGATATTGACCTGATACCGATACTGAATGGTATACCGCCCAGCTCTATAACTCATATAATCACACTATAAAAATGTTTTATTATTTGAAATCTAACTCTGGTTTGTATTAATCCTGACATTATGTTGTCTTTTTGAGATTGTGTATTAGCTTATTTGCTCCCAGCTGTAACAGTATCAGCATTTACTAAATCCAATCAGGGCTTGGTTTTGATATTTATTGTAGAAATATTCTTTTTTCATTATGTAGTTTGTGATATTTGGCTTAAACATACTGATCCCACTGGTCTCAAACTGAATGCTTGTATGTATTAGGTGTTGTTTTGTTTTTAAAATTAAAACGCAATGGGTAAAAAGAAAATCTGGTGATTGGCATCAT
Organism: Gigantopelta aegis; assembly: GCF_016097555.1. Taxonomy (NCBI): domain Eukaryota; kingdom Metazoa; phylum Mollusca; class Gastropoda; order Neomphalida; family Peltospiridae; genus Gigantopelta; species Gigantopelta aegis. Next base: position 16,416,676 of record NC_054707.1, read on the forward strand.
TTCACTGTGGCATTATTTCATTGCTTATATACTGAGAGGCATAAATAACGCAATGGTTGTTTGGCAATAAAACAGCAAAAAAAATTAATTACTTACCTTGGCATATTAAAAAAAGACAGAAAACACACAAAAAATTACATTTGTTCATATACTCAATATATATGATTTGACAGTTCTATAAAAAAAATATTCAGAGAAATACTCATTGCGTTATTTATGCCTCTCAGTATACTCATCTTGGCTTCCTTATAAACTATACTATACTCATCTTGGCTTCATCTCATACCATCTTCCTATAACTGGCATCATTTTAGCTGGAACTGGCATCATCCTTTGTAACCAACATCACTGTGGTTATCAGTCAGAATCATTGTAGTATCATACTAGTATGGCTTGGCATCATCATTTACTCATCATCAGCATACTTTGTGCACTGGGCATTTTGACTATACTGGCCTTACGTGCAAGAGAATCGTTGATTCCCAACTGAGTTGCCTGTTTTTCTGTTAGTAGACTGATGCCACCCCTAAGGAAGGCCCCTTTGGCCACCTCTGAAAAAGCTATGTGAGTGGAAATCTTGCTTCAGTTGGGACCAGGTACAATTAGAACTAGACACTTGCTAGTAACTAGACTGTTACTTAAAATAATCTTAGATGGGCAGGCACAATTAGAACTTAAAAATAGACATTTGCTAGAAACTATACTTACTTAAAATAATCTTAGATGGGCAGGCACAATTAGAACTAGTCACTTGCTCGTAAATAGACTGTTATTCTTAGGTTGGCAGGTAAAATTAGAACGAGTCACTCATTAGTTACTTAACATAATATAACAGTCGATAGGTACAACACGTAAGACATTGTAAAAAGTTTGTTTTATTTAACGATGCCACTAGAGCACATTGATTGTTTAATCTTATCATTGGCTATTGGACGTCAAACATATGGTCATTCTGACACTGGTTTTTTTTTAGATGAAACCCGCTGTCACCACATAGGCTACTCTTTTACGACAGGTAGCAAGGGATCTTTTATTTGTGCTTCCCACAGGCAGGATAGCACAAACCATGGCCTTTGTTGAACCCGTTATGGATCACTGGTCGGTGCAAGTGGTTTACACCTACCCACTGAGCCTTGCGGAGCACTCACTCAGGGTTTGGAGCCTGATTAAAAATCCCATGCCTCGACTGGGATCCAAACCCAGTACCTACCAGCCTGTAGACCGATGGCCTAATCACGACGGCACCGAGGTCGGTCGTAAAAGATTGCAGTGCACTTGTAATGCTAGACTTGTCAAATTGTAGAATATTAATGTTAATTTGTTGAGTTTTATTAACTTAAAAAAACGTTTCCACCAAAGCTTTACTTATTCAAGTGACTTATTTATCAAACAATATTAAAAAAAAGGAAGAATTACAGTTAGTTTTAATTTTGTATCGTAAAATCTAGGTGACAACAAGTATTGTATAATTCTTTACTGCATATGAATTTTTTTTTTTTTTTGCACAGACTGCCAAACAGAACATCAAGAAATACATCACGGAATCCAAGACATTTCTTCGCATCACCATTTGTGACATGAAGTCTGATGGACTACTGACAATAACTTGACATTTTCATATATCTACTTCATGTCAAAATGTTTAGCTGTCACAAGTTGTAGTTGTGCACAAACATATCAACCGATACATATTTCATAGTATTGCATGTACATGTTTTTCAGTAACTTGGAAAGTAGATTTACATATGCAGATACTTAGTCTTCTCAAAATGTTACAAGATTACAATAAGCATTTTGTAACTTGATTTTCACTAGAAGGAATATAATTTCATAAATAGCAAAATACTCTTTACCATCCCATATCAGTAAAGCAATTGTTATTTCCTCAGGACAAAACAATCCTAATTTTATATTTCTTTATATTTTTTATTTGTAGAGAATGCTTAACTCTTCTTTTGAATTGAAACTTCCTCAGGTAAATAACTATATTTTTTAACCTTAGAAATTAGGAATGAATAAATTAAAATGGTGTCACTTTACAAAGTTCTCAGATATAAAATATCATCGTTCTGGTAATTGGGTCCAATGGTTCGGCTAATCATCAAGGTATATTATGTTGTGACGTTTATTTAGGTTACCATGACCTAGTTGTAAAGGATAGGTTTTGAACAACTAGTGTGCATACAAGCACATACAGGTTTGTTCCTCTTATAAATAGATGTATATATATCATATGTATTTTGTTTTTAATGTGTAGAATTTTTATATTTTGGCAGTAGACTTGAAATCATGATAGTATTTAGCATAATTTATGAAGGTGCATTTATTTATTACATTCATTCCTTATATTAAACATAACAGGAAAATTATGGTCCGATTAAAGGGTTTTGTATTGTGGAAAAAAAACCCACACCGTCTAATGGTATCGTTAAGATGCCCTTAACCATATGTCTGACGCCATATAACCGTAAATAAAATGTGTTGAGTGCGTCGTTAAATAAAACATTTCTTTCTTTCTTTCGTTAAGATGCAGTCTGTATTATTATTCCGAAAATGCTGCCCATGCATTTGGCAGTAATGACAGCAACTGTGATAGGTGTAGTATCTCTCATTGAAAAAAATTCTCATTTCGACGTGCGACAGAACATGACAACAGCTGAAGCCTGCTCTGATTAAATTGGGTTTTAAACATTTTCAGTTGTTAAATAAGGTGAAAAGTATTGTAGAGATAGGCAAATGAATTTGTTGACAAGAAGTGTCTTAAAATGTCCAGATACAGTTGGGTTTTTTCATAAAGAATGGGTTTCCTTCACACCAAAGTATCAGTAATAATGGTTTAAAAAGATATGTTATGACTGTATCTAGAATTCTTGTTAACAACCAAATATAACTTTGCTTTGCTGCAAATGAGTTTTAGTTTTTCTTTAACGAATGCACTACACTTGGATAAATCTTTTACAAAATTATCCATAGTTCTGTATATACTATGTTCTGTACAATCGTTTTTAAAACTATACATGTACCTGTATACGAAATGTTATTCAACTGTACAGGATTATCCAACGAGAACTGCTTGCAGGATCTTTTATTCGGTTTGTAAAATAATCTCACACTGAAAATGTCGGAGCACATTTTGCTATTGAAATCTGTGTATCTGCCCCTTCAGCACGCACACGCACACAAGAGAATCCTTCAGTCCTTCGAGAAATAGTTTAAAATATTGTTTATTTAAGTTTTGTCTGAAGATTTAAAGCCACAACACATACTTTTTTGTAACAACAGTTTTGTGCCAGGGCCTTACTACAAACATCTGAATCACAGGTATTATAATGAATTTGCCAAAATTAATAATTTAATCAAAATGTAATGTGTAAACAGTAAACAAGGGGGGGAAAACCCTGTAATACTAATAGCATGAAACGTTTTACACTGCCTGAAAACTTGGGTAAGTGGCTTTAAATATCCGTAACTGTTCAACTGTTTTTTGACAGACAGTTTCAGACCATATTCCAAATCGTAAATAGTCTGTTTCCTTTGTTATTCTACCATAATTTGCAGAATAAAATGTCTCCAAAATAAGTATTCTATTTGTAGTTTACCACCTTTAAAATACAACACTGCAAGCGGTTTCTCTTTGTATTATAGTGGATATGTCTAAGCTGAATCGACATGAGATTACAACGGTTTATAGACCTTTTCAAGTTATAAACCTGTTATTTAGGAGCAAAAAAATGAGTCTAGTTGATACAATTTCATTGACTAGATACATGTTGGTTTAGATGGTCCAGTGTATTTGTTTATATTGCTATTTGTGTATGCTGCAGTCTTTCATATTCTTCACTTGGAAATAAAATCATAATGCATCTTCACAGTTTTTGTGTTCATTAATTATTAACATTGTATTCTTTTTAGTTAGGAGATAACCATATGTAGTGTTTAGATTTGTGGGTGTTATTGTCTATTTGATCCCGCAAATGTTAGTTTTGACCAAAGGTGTTAGCCCGAGGTTCAATAGGAAACATTTGAGGGCATCAAATAGACAATAACACCTGCAAATCTAAAAACTCCATATGGTTATGTCCATTGTAAACTGAATACTTTTTCTACGGAACTAACTGTATATTTGGTATTTCTTGAAAAAAATAACTGGCTACAATCCAACTAGACCCTTGAACTGTCCACTTGGCCAGTTCGAATTGCTAATGATGTCTATCTTTCTGGGTGTTATTTTCATTTGATTCCGGAAAAATAATGTAATTAACCAATCACAATACAGAACACATTAGAAATGTATATTTAAAATTTAATAAAAATTCCATTTACTCTAGTGTTGCGACTTTAATAGGGTTATTGTGACATTTTTAAAGAGGAAACCTGTTTCAAGTCATACAGGCTACTATCAAATATGTCGTGTATGTAGATTTCTTACAAGATAGGACAGCACATACCTCAGGTTTAAAAGTAACATTGACGAGTCCTATTGGGATGACCAGTCAAGCACCCAAATGTACACTAAATTGGTTGTGGTGTTTGAGATCATGATGCATTACATAAAGAGAGAAATCTTGATGCAGCACATTATCCTCATTACAACCCTAAGGACCAAAACAAACGAGCTGGGTCTGGGAAATATGGAATCGGTCAAAACAGAAAGGCACTGAATTGAATGTGACAAAAACAAAAGTCTGATGGTATGAACTTCAGATTAGACCGACAATATGCTACATGTATAGATTTACAGTGCCAGACTACCCAGTACCAAGTTCTGGGTTTGGTGTGTTCTGGGGCTTCCAACTCAAAGCAGTCGTAGGAAAAGTTTATTTGTATAACCTGAAATACACGTAGCTTTTGCGAAAAGCTAGAGGAACTAACTCGAAAGACTTATACACTTACAAGGGGATGCCCTAGTTTTTTTTCCATCAATGAGATCCGTAGAAAATGCTTGTACTGACAACAGACTGGTGAATGTAGTTCAGTGGTAGAGTGCTCGCTTGTGCGATGGTTCGATGCAGAATCAATCGCCCTTTGTGTACTTGAATGTTTTCCTTTCCAATTGGTGCCCTACAAATGATCCGTTAAAAGACTGGTATATATTGTCCAATCTATTTGAAAGGCATAGCCTGCGTGGCAGCAGCAGCCCCCTCTCTCCTACCCCCACCCCTCGTGCCCACAAGTTTTCAAATAACCATGTTAGACATCAAATAGTAATAGTTCATGTGCGGAGGTATTAAATAAATTACAAATCATGTAATTAACGTAAGACTACTTGCAGAAGCATACAACTGCGATCACTGCATTTGTTTTCCAAGATCATCTAACATACCACAAAATTCAGTAATGCTTGGCCTGTATAACATAACGATCTAGTTAGCAGACCAACATTGAGGACAGAATAATAGTTTCAGGCACTTGTCCTTTTAGAATGGTTTTTTCTGACATGAGTCTCCAAGGATTGATTTTCTTGAGATTCGTGTCAGGAAAACCATCTACAAAAAAAAAGTAAAGTAAAGTTTGTTTTATTTAACGACACCACTAGAGCACATTGATTTTTAATCTTATCATCGGCTATTGGATGTCAAACATATGGTCATTCTGACACTGTTTTTAGAGGAAACCCGCTGTTGCCACATAGGCTACTCTTTTTTACGACAGGCAGCAAGGGATCTTTTATTTGCGCTTCCCACAGGCAGGATAGCACAAACCATGGCCTTTGTTGAACCAGTTATGGATCACTGGTCGGTGCAAGTGGTTTACACCTACCCATTGAGCCTTGCAGAGCACTCACTCAGGGTTTGGAGTCGGTATCTGGATTAAAAATCACATGCCTCGACTGGGATCCGAAACCCAGTACCTACCAGCCTGTAGACCGATGGCCTACCACGACGCCGGTCCCATCTACAAAAGGACGAGTACCAGAAATATTTTCTAGTTCAACGATTCTAATTTTTATAAAATTCACTGCATTTTATCATTGTACCGTGATGTAACTCCTTCACTCAGCTAATAGATGGACACGTCACTAAAAGGAATGCACACAGAGTTATATGTATTATGTGACGTCAAGTACTACAGTTGATTACTACACAATGAACAGGCAGGGGCACAACTAGACTTTTGAAATGTGTACTCAAGAAAATAGCGAAACCACTCAAAATCGTGCCATTCAGTCACTAGTAATTCCAATCTGTAAAAGTTATTTTCTTACAAACGCTTGTATTGGTCAAATTCGTATGACATCATTACGACTGTCATATCTTCATGAAACCTAAGCTTTGAATGACGTCGAGGATTCCCCGAAAGTGGAGCGTTAATATGTAACGTTGAGAATTTAGTGCGATTGTTGAAAAAAAAAGTGTACTTGAATACTCAAGTAGCTAAATTGCATATAAGCAGAAACATTTTGTACTCAAATGAGTACATTACGTACACGTAGTTACGCCTCCTAAACGATAAGACCAATTAACCAATGAAAAGGGTGCATTACAGTCTAGGGGACGAGTGCTCGATTGTTTTTCTAGCAGGGCATTTCTGGTACCGTTCTACTCGGTGGCGTAGGAAGGTGTCAGAAAGTGTGTGTGTGTGTGTGTGGGGGAGGAAACACACTTTTACACTATTATAAAGCAAATATAAAGCAAAATATCTGAAAAGTGGGGGGCACAATGGATAGTACAAAAACCTTTAAACACACCTGGTAAAAGTGTATCTAAATCGCAAAAAACAAACAACAACAACAAAAACACAAGACATGAATATGTTGTGACAACAATTTACTTCACAATGAATGACCAGCATTTTGACAAGGATTTTAACATGACCAATGTATGCACTGACCTACATGTTGATATATAGTGTTCAACAGGATGACATGGATTGATGACCTGGCAGTACAGAACACAACTACAGCATATTAAACTGGCAGGTACGATTTCGTTACCGGCTAAAAAAACAAACCTCGAGTTATCAGACTAATGGCTACAATAAAACAAAATTGTGGTGTTCTCTACAGATCTGGCTACTTGGGGGTCGACCGTGTCTGGCTACTTGGGGGTCGACCGAGTCTGGCTACTCGGAGTCAACAGAGTCTGGCTACTCAGTGTCGACAGAGTATGGAGTCAACTGAGTCTGGCTACTCGGTGTTAACCGAGTATGGCTACTCGGTGTCGACCAAGTATGGCTACTCAGTGTCGACCAAGTCTGAAACCTTTTGGATGCCTGCTAGTTCTACAGAACTACCAAGCAACATAAATATGATTTCTAATAATTATTGCAGGCTTTAACAAGTATTTGGTGGCAAAGAAAAACAAAAATAGGCCAATACTCTGGGTGGCTTTTAATAGAACCTTTATAAGATTTCACATATCAAAAGGTCCTGAATGTCTTCTGGATTCAAATTATAAAAAGAAAGAATTGAAAAATGGCGTTCCCCAAATGTTTTCAACCAAAATTTGTTGCAACGGTTGAGCCCGACCCTTCTCCAACAAAATCATATGTATGTACGTATATGCATGACCCCGATATACTGCCACCAATGTTTAATGCTAAAATGCATAAATATCTGTGAAATCTCTGAATTCGGAAGAAAGTGTTCACTTGAAAGAACTAACAACAATAAAGGCTACTAAACTTGGGACAATTTAAGACTGGTAACTGGCCAACTATAGTCACTATATTAACAGTCCCAACATTTCTAAACAGTACTCTTAATTATTAGCAACTGATGTGGATACTTCAGTTGTACTGTAAGTTAGTTTATCACTTCGGTGATGAAGTGAGCAAGATAATTCATTACTTTGGCTCAAGTCATGCAGATATTTTTTCAAAAACTCTGTAAAAGGTAGTTATTATTTTCCTAGAGGCGAATTAAGCTAATTTACAGAATTACAAAAGTATCATTTCCTTATTTCATAGGCCTAAAATTAATAACTGGAAAGTTAACAAAAAAAACCCCAACAACCCAGAAACTAATTCTTTATATAGTGCCTGACAATTTGTTTTCTAATTATCTTTATGAAGGTCAAACTCTAGCTCTTTTTTTTTACAATAAAATGTTCTAGGTAAAACCAAACTAAATATTTTTATATTTTATTTCTTAAATTTAATAAAATACTTCCGAAATGATTTTTGTATTTATTTTCCTTTTTATTATTATTTATTTTATGGGGGGGGGGGGGGGGGGGGGGGGGGGGGGGGGGGGGGGGGGGGGGGGGGGGAGGAAGGAGAGAGAAGAGAGGAGGAAGGTGGGGGGGGGAGGAGAGAGAAGAGAGGAGGAAGGTGGGGGGGGGGGGGAGAGACTCTCCAAATTCTAGTTTCAGATCTTTAACATATATTGACGTGTGATATGAATGGTGGTTTCCAAATATAGTGTACTACCATGTGTAGAAATGTACTGCCATAAATGGTTACCATGGTATTACCATTCTAGTAATTAACAGAACATTAGCATAAAAAAGAAGAAGTTTGTTTTGATTAACAACACCACTAGAGCACATTGATTAAGTAATCATCGGCTATTGGATGTCTAACATTTGGTAATTTGACTCGTAGTCATCGGAGGAAACCCGCTACATTTTTGTTAATGCAGCAAGGCATCTTTTATATGCACTTTCCCACAGACAGGAAAGCACATACCTTTGACCAGTTGTACGTGGTGCACTGCTTGGAATGAGAAAAAATCCAATCAGTTCAATGGATCCACTGAGGTGATTTGATCCTGTGACACAAGGACCTCAACCGACTGAGCTAAATCCAATCAGTTCAATGGATCCACTGAGGTGATTTGATCCTGTGACACAAGCAACTCAACTGACTGAGCTAAATCCCAACCCCAACGTTAGCAGTCATGTGTGTGTATGTGTGTGTGTGTGGGGGGGGGGGGGGGGGAGTAGAGGATGGTTGACTTTTACTGGATATTGATATCGGATAACAGTGATGTGTTGAGAATAAGAATAAAAGACTACAAGCTCATCAAGTTAACAACATGAACAAAAATACATATACGTGTGTCGCATGTATTAAAACTGTACTCAACACAACTACTAGTATATAGACCGGTGTAAATAAAAACTTGACGACCATAGTGAACACATAAACAAAAGTGTACATCCATATTTAAAAAATAATTTCTTAAAAGGGTAATTTCATATACCCTTACCCTCCCTCCCCCCCTCCCTTTATTGAAAAAACATCCAAGGTCCGACCTTAAAACAGACTACACAAATAGCCGTGCCAGAATGAGCCCGCCAACTCCGCCATGGTTTTATAATGCACACTGCATCACGACGTGTCAACATGCATCACAATCGGTCCTTCTGCAATGTCTGTAACCATTCAGGACGTGTTATAAACAGTAATATATTATCTTATCTAACAGAAATATGTTACATTTATCAACAATGGCAAAATATATATTCTAATTTTATCTGTACATTTTACATGAAAGCACTTGTACCACTTCGAGGGACAACATACAAAATGGCAAATCAAAATTTAAAAAAAAAATAGATGTCTACCTTTGCTTCAAAATAATTCATTTAAAAAAAAAAAAAAAAAAAAAAAAAAAAATATATACACTACCGTAATATACTCTGTACTGGAAGTTTTGTTCAGCCTATTAGAAAACTTTATGTGGTTATTGATATTGGTGTATCTTCTTTAAACATTAAACATTTTTATTTTTAATTTTTACTATTATAAAAAAAGAAGAAGAAAGAACAGCCAGAGTTTTTCCCACAAATGTTTTAGATAGCTGGGAGAATCTTACAGTCTTGTCAATGAAGTTTACAATATTTATTTACATAAATTACTTAAACCTAGTACCAAATGTTGATGTTTAAGATTTTAAAAGTTATTATTTATCACTTTAATTGAAAAAATATTAATACACTCAAATTTTGTGTTTTTGGTAAAATAGTTAATAATTATATGGCACAATATTAGATATCATATCCAATTGAACAAGTTATTCATTTGTCTAACATAAAAATAGTTGTATTAAAAGTTAACATAATGTTCCACAATTGTTAGTGAATACATATTAGGTTAGCACCATTTACATTTTAACTGTACCTTTATATATATATATATATATATGTATGTAATTTTATTTAATTTTTTTAATTCTTGATATAAATTAAAAAAAATTTAAGTAGTGGCAGAAAGTGACATTTTGGACTCAACTGTAGCACATTAAACTGGAAAAGCTAAAAATGGATTTTTGCAACAGCAGCAATCTTTCTTTAAAAATGTTTTAAAAGGCAGTATAAATACACGAATTACATTAACAAAAAAAAGAGAGTTAAAAAGTGGTAAAAATTGTATCAAAGTTGATAATAAAAAGCAGAAATTAAGAGATAAAATATTAAACTTATTAACATTATAAACAGTAGTGTTTTTATGTTTTTTCTTCTTCTTTTTTTCATCACATTTTAGCAAACACACCTTTAAGAGAAACTAATTTACGTTACTGAAATAAACAGTGTTGCACATTTTTTCAATTTGAGGGTTTCTTTTTCTTAAAAAAAATTTAAAAATTAAATGCTGCCTTAAATACTACTTGCCAGATCATATTAAAAACAACAGAAAAATAGAACAATTTTATACAAATACAAGTGGCATTAACTGGACTAGCATACATAAACATCAAGAAGATGCCAACGAACGTCCACCACAAGCTTTATGTGCAAAACTATATTTAGAAATGTACAAGCATTGGTGAGTATGCATGGTGCCTAATCGGAATATCCAGAGATGACAAGACTTCTTACATGCAGCAGAAATCATCTATGCTAAACATGGCTGCCTTCATCATCCAATCCAATTCCTAGTTTCGTCATCCAATCAGAATATCTTGTTTTATCATCCAATCAAATTCCTAGTTACAAAATAACAATGTTGACTTGCTGGCACACAGTAAAATACTTAAAGACTACAGTTACAGTGTCGTAAATATATATATATATATATATTTAAAAAAGAAAGAAAAAAGCTTGGAGATAAACATGAACAACTTTACACAGAAGTTTAATAGTATTATACCCCAATTGGCCGTAAACAATAACAATACATTTCAGTTTATGATGTGTTAACAATGTAAAACAATAACACGAGTTGACATCGTGGGCATTCACAAATCCACAACAACTGTTAACATGGAAATTACATATATAAGGGTTATGCAACAATAAATCAATCTATTAAAATATATTTATTTTCAACAAAAGCAGCACTAGTACGTTAAGAATACATAACTATTTCATTATCTTCACGAAGTATAAACAAACAATAATACCCTCCAGCCTGGCTTAATTTCTCTGCAGCTTAGAATTAATTATGTTTGTTTTGGGCGTTTTTGTTTACTGCTTCCATTTTCACTGACATGCAAATAATTATTTGGTTTATCCTATGTGATGATATGCACTGTTATGTGAAGTTCTCATGACTGTTGATAGAATAAACACACAAATATTTTTTTTTAAAAAGCCTTCATTAAAAACATTTCCCATGATGTGAAGCACCAATCATAAACAATGGCTAAAGAATTCAAATGCCTTTTAAGTAATGGCTCCCTGAAAAGTTGTTTCTAAAAATAATAAAATAATAATAAATAAATAAATAATTAAAGAAAAATAAAGAAAAAACAACAACACCCAAACACCCCTCCCACCATCCCACCTACATATAAAATCTACTCTGAATAAAAGTCTATAATTTGCAGTATAAAAGATTTTTAAAAAGCTAGAACAAAATATATTGGTATGCAGACTGTAGCAGAGATCACAACCTTTCATAAAGCCTATAAGATCTATGGTATATATAATGTACTAATTAAAAATTAACATAATTAGCACGACTATGCTGTTAGTGTTATAAAAAAGTCTGGTCATCACAAACCACAGAGTAAATACTTTTCACAGATCATATTCTAGGGTTAAAAAGGAGCCAAATTAAGTGAGGCAACTGTAAATAAATGACAAGGAAGGGAAGCAACTGTTAAGTAAATGGTAAATAAGATGATTTCACAAGCTCAAGCATAATAAAGCTTTTTATTATTATTTAAAATACTAAAATATATGTATTTTACAATTTAGAAATTAAAGATTTAAAAAAAAGAAAAAAGTGTTGTTATAAGTTTAACTACAGTATTCGAACATTTTGTGTAATCAGATCAATTCTGTGATGACAGGTGGAGACAAAAAGATGTGCTACATTTTACAAATTACGATTAAAATATATGGCGCGGTAGGGTTAAAACAAAGATCATAACACATATACGAATTTGTCATTTTTCTATTGGAATAATTATTAGGTTACATTCTTGAAACCCTTCACTGCCTATGCAATTTAAACATCCGAAATCAATCTGCTAATGTGCTTTATACAAAAAGCCTCGTTAATCTGCATGGTGCTAAAAACATGAACAAATCAACTATGGTAGTTTTACACCAGACTATCAGCTGATTAAAATTGCTTTAAAATTTGTGTCAATGGTTTCAAACAGATTTGTATACAAACACCTGAGAAATACACACAAGATTCAACTTTTAAGTACATGTCAAATACAACTCATGAGAAAAAGAGAGAATTTGTTTGTTTTTTCAAATGACTCTTTGAAGTACTTATTTGTATGAAATATTTAAAGCATTCAGTAGAAAATGGACACGACTGCCCTCCCTCCCCAAAAAACACCCCCACCCACAAACAAAACCATGGATATGTGCAAATGATTTCTGTAACATGTGTACCAAAGTTTTAAAAATCAAACCCCCCTCCCCTCCCCTCCCCCCCCCCCCCAAAAAAAAAACATTAAAAAAAAAATAAAAAAAATAAAACATAAACAAAAATAATAACTCCTGAAATAATACAATAAACAATTGTGTCATAAATTACTGTTTGTTACACTGGAGACAAAGAGACTTGAAATTTTCTACAACTGTCATGGAAAATAATGGAAACATCCAAACCTGGTAAAGGCACAGTGAAAATGTGTTGAACAGCATAACACATGGATCAATATACACTAAAATGAATATGCACCAGTGAAAACACGTACTCAAATAAACAGATTTGGGTTTTCATATCAAAAGTGGTTGCAGTTGTCTTCATATATTCTATGCCTAAAAAAAAAAAAAAGAAGAAAAAAAAAAAGTAACCCTGCCATATAATATTACTGGGCCCCGTTCCACAAAGTGATCTTAGCCCTAAGATCACCTTAAGTGCATAGCTACTTTATGCACTATGATGATCTTACTGCTAAGATCACTTCGTGAAATGAAGCCCTTGAAGTGAACTATTAGTGGTATCTATTATAGGCTGAATTTTCAAAGCCTGTTTTTTTTTCTTAATCGCATATGTTTAAGCATTGAAAATACATGTAGTTATACACATGTAAGACAGAGAAAAAAACAAAAAGGCTTTGTAAATCTGGCCATAAATGTGTAGTACGAGTCCATACAGATCCAGCAAAGTCATTTAACGTTTTAAAACACAACTACCCGTCATGTTATTTCCCCCGATTTCCAATCGATCAAGTTGAAACAATCCGTCATCCCAAGTCTTCAAGCTGAAGATACTTCAAGATGCATTCTAGAGAATTTATCATTTTCCCTCTTAATATGGTTTGAATTTCAAGAACCAGCTTGAACCGCACACAAGCCTCATGTGGAAGTTTTATTATCTGCATCAACTCTGCATGACTGCAGTTTGATATAGGTAGCACTTTACCAAATAGCATCTCACCAGGTCAAAGTCTGAAGTGCATCTAACTTTGAACGTTGCATTAAATAACACCACACCTGCCACTGGTGAGATATGTGACAACGATTGTTGTCATAAAATGTTGTTTCACTTGGCCAGTAAATTCCTGTAATTTAATTTGAACTAAAATTAGTGTACCAGATACTATTATGCTTAAAACATATGAAAGGTCCTGTTAAATTTAATCAGCATGACAATTTTTTGTGTAGAATTTGGGTAGTCAAAAATGTTTTCTTATATGTCTGACCTGGTGAAATGTTTAAAGACATACACAGTCTCTGGGGACCTGTTGTGACCATACTTAACAAGAAGATGGAATTAACCCAGCTTAAATGTTTTATTGGTGTTGTTTTTTTAACTGCATTACTTAAATTTTTTAGCATTTTTGAAAAAGTCCAATGTGCTTGTAGTAATTCAAAATACATGTTACTTCCACAAAAAAAAGAAGAAAAAAAAAAGTTGAAAAGAAAGAAAAAAAGAAAGGAAACTACTGCAGAAATGTGGGTGAATGATGTTGAAAGTGCAATTTTAAGTAAATTCTTTCAATATTTTAACAATTTCGATAAAACCAGCTTAAACTTCGACAAGTGTTGATTAATTGAAGTCACTGATCAACATGAGATAACTTAAGGACCTCAACAACGATTAACTTAAGTACCTGTATGAACTCTGCTAACACTCATTACATAACATAACAAGCTAATGGCAGGGTGGTGAAACAAAAACAGTGAATTAAAATGGCAGGGGTCGTATCAAAGAGTGGTGAAACAAAAACAGTGAATTAAAATTACTGGGGTCGTATCAGAGTGGTGAAACAAAAACAGTGAATTAAAATTACTGGGGTCGTATCAAGAGTGGTGAAACAAAAACAGTGAATTAAAATGGTTGGGGTCATATCAAGAGTGGTGCTAGGAGTACTTGAAAACAAAAACACTGAAATAGAAGTACTAACAATATGAAGCATTACTTTCACCAAAAACCAATGATAAATGATGACATGAAAATTATTATGAATGGTGTGACCAAGTTCTACGTTTGAAGTAGATGAGAATAAAACATTTGGTGAAATGGAAAGCAAGTCCTTTATGATGGGATATTACACTGGAACTAGACATTTGGGCCCATATTTTTGAAGCTATTTTAAAGGCGCAGGGCCCTAGTTTCAGCCCATGAAAATGCACACTAAGTTTAATTAATCTACAAACCTGCAAGACATTTGGATAAAGTTACAACTGAGTGAAACATGAGTCTTTGACTTTGAAATGGTGGAATACCCTCTAAAAATAAGACTATAAGTCGATTCCATAACTGTTACTTCTCAGACACACATGCATTTTGAAAAATATGAGAAATACTTTTTGTGATATTAAAATCACCAAAAATGGCTCTAATAGTCAAACCTATGTCTTAGTGTTTAAAAACTAGGGTATGTTCCTTTAACGCTACTGATATCTTAAAAGCATCGTAAGCAATGGCGTCACCATTAAATTCATACAAATTGCCAGTAGGTTACATAGCGAAACTAATACATGTTTTTGAAGTCGCTTTATCAAACAAACAGATCAATAATGATTTGCAATAAAATAGTTAGATTTGATTTTGCTTTAACTTGGAAATGCTGTCGGTAAAAGGTAACGTCAAAGTAAATTCAAGATAATTGAATAGGTTATGTAAATAGTGAACAATCAACAACAGCAATTTTTTTTTTTTTTTTAAAGACACTACAAAAGCATATTGATTTATTAATCATCATCATCATCATCATCACCATTATCATCTAATGGATGTCAATTATTTTGTAATTTCGACTTATAGTCTTAAAGAAAAAACCTGCTACATTTTCCCCATTAATAGCCAGGGATCTTTTACATGCACTTTCCCACAGACAGGACAGCACATGTCATGGCCTTTGACGTGATCTAAGCAACCAAACATGCAGTGTTAATATATTTGTTTTACCGCTGGGCTACATGCTGTTCATGTACCAAATAAAACAGCTCAATAATGATCTGCAATAAAAATATTTTTATTTTATTTTGCTTCAACTTAGAAATGCTGAGGTGACACTGTGTTTCTGTCTTACTGTTCATAAAGGACTTGCTGCACGGTGAATCTGGTGGGATAATGAGAGATATTCGAGGACAAAATGTCCATCAGGTGGGACATATTTCACAGGCATCGTCCATGACAACGCTGTGTTGATGACAAAACAAAGACAACAAAATTTTAAAAAACATACAAAGCTACTCATACTTTCCATTTCAACACAGGGCAGCTGAATATGACTAGACAATTTTTAATTAATATATTTATATATTTATATATATATATATATATATATATATATATATATATATATATATATATATATTATAAAATCAATATATATATATATATATATATATATATATAATATATAAATCATATATTATAAATCAATATATATATATATATATATATATATATATATATTATAAATCAATATGTCCGACTCTTGTGATGACCTCTCTGCCGGAGGGAGGCATTCACTACAATCTGCACATCTCAGTTAAAAACACAGCACAGTTTTTTTTCGGTCCCAGTATATATTTTACTTTTCTCATGTCTATATACATAAAATCTGTCAGCAATAAAAAAAAATCAAAAAAAAAATCAACAAATATATTTAACTATATTTGTGTAACGTGTGTTTTTTGTTTTGTTTTTGAGACATGCCCCGTCGCAAGTTCCTCCAGTACAGAACATCCCTCGTAATCTCTAAATTGTACTGGCAAAACGATTCAAAGGGGAGGTAACTCTAGACAACTCGTGGTCAAACTTCAACAAAACAATAGTATTTATACTGTATTACAAAACGTTTTCTTTTTTTTAAAAATCATTTTGTCAAAATAGCGGTTTCCATTTGTTAAAATTCAAATAAGATACCATACATTGTAATAATAAAGAAGACACTGTCAATGTTCACTTTTTAACAAAAACACAAAAATCAACTACATGATACTGTACAACACTGACACTTAGTATTGGGATTCCCAATATATTATTATTATTATTACATATCTCACAATTTCTGTGACTCCATGCAACAAGCCTGCCGTTAAAACACTCTGGGCCGATAGCACATCAATACAAGATGTATCAATATTAAATGCAGACAAATGTTGTTGTTGTTGTTGTTTTTTACGAGATAAAGACTACAATAATATTAATTATTATCAACATCGGATCCCAGGCATCTCCTGACAATGACGGCTGGCTAGGCAAAGCATTTAGACAGCGCGTAACTGTTAAGTGTTTTTTTTTCATTTGTTTTTTTTTCACAAACATGTTTTCCTCTGCTTTGACGCTACATGAAGAAGGGATGGCACAAACAGCACTCCATCAGGGTTTAATGATGCAGAACAGGGGGGGGGGGGGGGGGTACACGATGATCACAACACAACATCCATGCGGCTCATCTACAGAGACGGGCAGGCAGCCCACACCAGGTGGGGTTGGGTGTGAAGGGGAGGGGAGGTGAGGAGGGTAGTGGGGTCTCGTAGTGTGCATCTGCACAAGTCCTCTAGGTTATACAAAAATAGACTGATCCCTCGGTCACCGACAGTCTTGGGGTGTGTGTGCTATTATGGGTGGGGTGGGGGTGGGGGTGGGGGTGGGTGTGGGGTAGAGAAGCTTTGTTGTTGTGTTGGTAGGTGGTGTGTTTTCCACCAACAGATGGTGTTCCTCCAACCAACACTCGGACCAACACACTGACGGTGCTTGCTAAACTGTTCGTTCTCCTCGTGGAGTGAGCATCTGGATTACGTTCTCCTCGTGGAGTGAGCATCTGGATTACGTCCCTTCGTCCATTGGCTCGGTCTCCTGCTCGACAGATTCACTGGAAGACCAGAAGAAGAAAAAAATGTTATGTCTGATGTAAATAAGAATTTAAACAGTTTGGTGCAATGGAAGGCAAGTCGTTTACATAGGGCAACACTGCATATCGGAATGAATTAATGTTTAAAGACCGTCCGGCGCGAACAAATATTTTGGCTATTGGGTGTCAAACATATTGGATATCGGGGACAAGTTCTGTACAACACTTCTCTTCTTTCTCTTGTTTACATCTTGCAAGCACCCAATAATTGGCTGGTTCTTACCCTGTGAAATTCATGTTAACAGTTTAAGTGTGTTTTGTTTAATGACTCTATTAAAGCACACCGATTTATTAATCAATGGCTATTGGATATAAAATATTTGATAATTCTGACAAATCCATTTACCAAAAGCGGAACATGAGCGAACGAAAGAGTAAAAAGAGGTGAAGTCTATGCGACAATGAGGAAAATATATACAGTCAACAAGTACACCTTCATTATACACCAAGAAGAAGAACAGTATTTTTACACAAAGACCAACAAACACTAGCAATTAAATATTACCTTTTACCGTTAAAACACAAAACAGCCAAAGTACTTTCATGTGACTTATAAGTTAACTGCAAGCACCATAAATACAAAAATAGTTCGAAAAGAGCATTAAATTTCTTTAAAACCTGGTTGTTTTAATGATATGAAGAAATAGAATATAGCATTAGTGACCATCAGAAACTGTTTATCTTAAACTCGTTAAAAGATGTATCCCACTCTTTTGTTTATTAGACACATCTTGAAAAGTTCAAGTTGGCTTGATATACCAGTAGTGGTGCACTGGCTGGAACGAGAAATAGCCCAATGGGCCCACTGACAGGGATCGATCCCAAACCTACCGTGCATCAAGCGAGCGTTTTACCACCGACACATTTTGAAGCAGCTTGTTGTAAGATAAATGTCTATAATGTCTATGCACATAGTATTGTCTGTGAGACACCTCAGTTATTAACCTTCTGACTACTACAGGCAAGATATCTCGCCCGACATCACGCCAGTCGACATACTATACACTGCATAAAGTACATTCCCTAATTCATATTTCCCGCCGTTTTGCACATGACACTCAGCGGAATTTTTTTTTCTTAACAGGAAACAGTTTAGTTTACAGCATGCTAGCTTTTGTTTGTTTTTGTTTTTTAGTGGAAAATAGCTTGGAATTTTGAGTTTTGGCAAGTATTTTCGCTTGACAACAATGGCGGCATGTTGTGGTCATTTTCAGGGATCGATAGGTGATTGTGACACCTAATTTGATCATAAATTTGATCGTTTTACCAACAACGAAAATTACCAAATATTGCAATCTGAATCATACTTAGTTTTTTTTTTAATCTGGTCAGAAAATAATGGACATAATACTGGACAGCTGCCAACAAATGCCCGTAGGTAAACACGATTTTTTGCCTAATTTTAATCACCATTAATTGGATCTACAATATCATAAAAATTACAAAAACCCACGAAAATAATACTTACCGATTTATATACGAACTTTATTTTATGTATTTATAAAACAATTAAGTGAATATATGTTGGTAAAAATTATAAACCAGCAGTTTAAAGGTTAACCAAGTGTTTTTAAAATGTTGAACTCACCTGCGTTTGGCGGGGACCATGGACAATGAGGCGAGGGCGGTCACCGTGTCGGCTTCCTCCATCTCCCGTTTCTGAGCCTCCATCAGTGAGTGGTGAAGCGTACCCACGTAGCGCTTTATACTTGGCCAGTGCTCACCTGAAAAATAATAACATTTCCGTTACGTTCATTACATCATAACATCATCCCATTGGTCCAGACGTAGCAACAGGCTGCGAACTCTGTACCTACCAGCCTTATGTCCGATGGCTTAACCACAACATCATCGAAGGCCGGTACAGTACACAAACCTCACCATTTATAGGGAGCTATTACTCTGACTCCCCATCACTCCCCTGAGACTAGTTCAAGGAGAGTAATTTTAGCTCCCCTTAACATATGGTTTATATGACCACCAATATGATAATATCTTAACCTTCTGACTACTGCAGGCGAGATATCTCACCCAACGTCACACCAGTCGACATATTGTACAGTGCATTCCCCAATTCACATTTCCCATCATTTTGCACTGGAAAAACTTTAATAATAGGTAGGAAACAGAAAATCACCAAATATTGGGATATGAATTGTAGTTCGCTTTCTAAAAAAAAATCTGGTCAGAAAACCACTGTTATCAGGAATAATAGACATAAATACTGGACAGCTGGCCACAAATGCCGGTAAGTAAACACAACTTTTTCAAAAAATGTTGCCTAATTTTAGTCAACATTATCTGATCTAAAATATCATAAACATTATAAAAATCCACAAAAATAATACTTACCGATTCAAATATGAACTTTATTTTATGTCTTTATAAATTATTTAAGTGAATATATGTGATTAAAAATTATAAACTTGTACCCACTCGACGTGGTTTCTGTCAAAAATTAATCCAGTAGTCTAAAGGTTAATGTTTTTCACAGCGACGCCTGAATGCACATGTATGTGCTGGAAGTATGTATTGCTTACCCTGTATCTGTATCGTTTGTTCCAAAGTCTCGAGAGCAGGCTTACAAGATGGCCGACACATTTCCTTTTCTTCAATTGGGGCCAGCTGAAATGTGTGTTTATTTATATGTAATAATATTACTTAAAACAAGACAATAAATATTAATGATATTCAAGTGAAAAACAATGTTAACCTTTGCTAATTTAATCACATTTGTTGTGTAATAGTATTATATAAAGTACTGATTATGACATATTCGCTACGCAAGTTTCAGAGATCGCTACACAATTTTAAAACATTAAAGGTAGTTGCTAATTATTCTCAATTGACTAGAAATATCGCTAATCAATATTTTGAGAATTTTTTTTCCCCCTGAATTGCCTAGCCAACAATAAACTATCAAACTATCAAGTGAATAATGAAATAAAACATTTAAAAATCATTCATTAAATTAAAAACATTTGTTTTTTTAAAATATGTGTTGAAATGAACATACATAAACCAAGTTTCAATGCATATACTAAAAATCTGATTTTCACCTTAACTGTACTGAATTTTTTTTTTTTTTTTGTACCTCATCTCCAAGAAGAGCTTTCACACATGAAGCAGATGCTTCCGAGATAGCCGGGATGTCGTAGCCTCCTTCTAGTACAAGAATAACCTTCCCATTGGCTAGAGACATCAGCTCACGCGTCATGTGAGCAAAACCTGAACAAAAAAAAAAAAACCCATATAAAACACAGCGTGATAACTGCATGAATTGAAAGGCAAAAGGTTCAGGGGATCAGGCCTTCAAATTACACCGAAACGATCATTTCCGATACCGTGTGTCGGTTAACTCACGGAACCGAAATTTCGTTTCCCATGATTATTATATTGAGTACGACTATTCAACAAAAATAATATAAACAGTTTCCGATGGGTTCCCATGATCACAAGGCACGGAACCGAAAAAAAAATTTCCATGAAGTTTGAAATCCTATGGTCTGGGGGATTAATTTTCACAAATAAGTGAATGATTTTCTTATTAATAGATTAATACATTACTGTCGCTCAAGACACATAAAAAAAGAGGAAACAATGCCTATTGACATGTGTCAAGTGCTTGACTAAACTGATCTGTCATGGCATATGTTAAGATACAGTAAACTAGAGCACATTGATTTATTAACATTTTTTAACATATAGTCTTAGAAAGGAAACCCGCTACATTTTTCCATTAGTAGCAAGGGATCTTTTATATGCACCATCCCCGACAAGATAGCACATACCATAGTCTTTGATATACCAGTCGTGGTGCACTGGATAGAAAAAGGAATAGCCCAATGGGCCCACTGACAGGGATCGATCCCAAACCGACCACGCATCTAGCAAGCACTTTACCACTGGGCTACATTAAGATACAGTGACTGAAATAAATGGTTTGCACAAAAACAAATCACATCGCTCAGTTGCTGTAATGATACAGCTTCAAACTTCACAATTACTACCAGTATCTTACAGAAGTAGGTAACTAAAATGAGGATATGGACTTACCTGCTGCAGTAACCTCATAACCTCCCAGAGGGGCAGGATGACCTTTTGCTGCATCGAAACCAGCGGAAATGAGAATAACGTCTGGGCTAAACTCACGTGCTATCGGCATCACAATGGTCCTACAAGACAAACGTACATACATACAACACATGAAGTAATGTTGGTAACAAAAAGATCAAAAGCAGGGATATCGCATACTGAACTTCACTGAATACGCACCACCTAATTTTCAATTATTATTGCTATATCACGTGTGAAGTTGCTATAAAACACAGGGTAACTCTAAACCTCGCAGAGCTACTCTCGGCAAACTAAGTTCAAATTAACATGTAGCTTCCTTTTTTCTTTCTTTCGATGAATAGTTCAAAAATGCATCAAAATTGATTGAAAAAATCTCGCACTACTTTCGTTAGTGACTTAATCTTACGGGATATTCAAATTTCAATAGCACCAAAACTGCCCCCGCCCGCTACTGATTACGATCAGAATGTTGGTGCTTCCTTGCACTTACCCGCGTGGGTGGTCCACGGCACCTTTAGATGTACCAGTCGTCGTGCACTGGCTGGAGCGAGAAATAGCCCAATGGGCCCACTGACAGGGATCGATACCAAATCGACCTCGCATCAAACGAGCACATTACCACTGGGCTACGTCTCGCCTTCCAGCAACAAGAAGAAACCCTACAGCTTTAAATAATGTAGAAAGCACATGTACGAACCTAAATGCTGTTAGATACTCGGTGTCTCCCATAGGCGGGTTAAGGCAGCCTCCAAATGCAATGTTCACGTTAAATCCAACCCCCTCCTCTGCACCACATTCGTCGGGGGCCCCCGTACCCGGGAAGAAATTGCCATTGTCATGACGATGAATTGATATGTACAAAACATGTTGATCACTGAAAAACATCTGCTGCGTTCCATTACCATGGTGAACATCCTGAAATTCAACAAAAAACGATATCAAGTAATTAACATTAAGTAAAACTGATGCCTACTATTTATATCAATGTCCACAATAGGCCTAGGAGAATTAAAAACTTGAAAATGCATTCAAGTAACCCATGTCTTTTTTGATCTTGCAATTTTTAAGAGGTCATCCACAAGAAAGGAAGAAAGGAAAGTAGGAGGACGATATATTTTAATTGACGACACACTCAATTTAATTTCATTTACTATTATATGGCATCAAACACAGTATAAGATAGAATAAGATAAAAAAAACCTGCTGTCATCACTCTATGCACTACTCTTTTAAAATAGCAGCAAGGAATCTTTTATACATAGCATCTCACACACAGGGTGGTACATACCATAACCTGCGATATACCAGTTGTGGCTACATCCCAACCCCTGGGGGGGGGGGGGAATCCAGGGGTCCAGACCCCCCCACCTTTTTTTGAAAACCGACCATAACCTTTATTAACTGTTCTGTGTAAAAGGAGAGATCAGTCATCACATTTGGAGACACCCCCCACCCCCCTTTCAGAAATCCTGCATCTGCGCCTGTATAGCAGATGATTTTATTACAAACAATGATTTTTCAAGGTCAGTTAAAATTACAAATAGTGAACAGCCATAAAAAAAACATGAAAGGTCACCTATACGGATATGTGATCTAGTTTCATACAGGTTCTACAAGGAAGTATTTGGAACACGACGTAATGAAAGTGTCTTACCCAGTCCACAATCAGCACTTTATTGATTTTTAACTTCTCTCGTAACTGTTTGGCAGCTATTGCAATAGAATTGAAAAAACAGAAACCCCTGAAATAAATGAAATAAGAAATGTCAGGAAATGAAAACAGGAAAAAAACCCACATCATAATTATCAGCATTTCCACATGTATAACACCCCCTCTCTCCAGCACATATACATTTTTTTTGGGACCTTGTAAGGAATATTTTATCAATATGTTTTGTTTGTTTAATTGCCTATGCACTGGAAATTGTAAACTGTACAACTGTAAATAAGTTCATAATTATTAATGGTCCTTTTATTATTGTTATTGTTTTCTTTAAAGGGGCAATTATATTTTTTAATAAAACATGCTGTATACAAAAAAAGGAAGTTAAGTAGTTAAATATTTTATACAAAATTACAGCAGTGTGAACATTCAGCTAAACATTAAGAAAAATCAGAATGAACGATGCAGAGGGAGAATAAAATAAGGACAAAAAGAGCATAGGACAGACAGACAGACAGACACAGACAGAGAGACAACCACAGACACAGACAGACAGACACATTGACAGACAGACAGACATATTGACAGACAGACAGACATATTGAGAGACAGACACAGACACAGACAGACAGACACAGACAGACAGACAGACAAGACTGATTGACAGATAGACAAACAGATTGACAGACAGCCAGACAGACTTACATAGCTTGATTGGACTCTGCGTGGTGACCTGGGGGTCTCACAACAGCCATTCCATTCTGAAATATTAAAAAATAAAAAAAATAAAAAATAACTCTAAAATGAAGACATAATACATATATACAGTTGAAAAGAAACCCCCCCCCACCCCACCAAACAATATGCAAGGTGTTACACACACAATGTACCCCAGTTCTGAGTGTGCTGCTACGTCATAAAGTTCTCAACTATTAGAGCACTTTTAACAAATACACTAACATATTAAATACATCTTGTGTAGACACCGATATTCTCATGAATAGACTGAATTTAATGTATATTTTCAGTCGCTAAAAGGATTTGTTACCAATACTTGAAATTATCATAACAAATGCAGCAAAGTCAGGATCAGGGGTGGGAATTGGTGAACTGTAAAAAAAAAAAGGAAATTTAGAGGGGTCCCGGAAATTCTTGAAATTCTAGGTTAAAATCTGTGCCATCTGACACATTTTGGAGAAAAGGACGATTAAAATGCGAGGAAACGCAATGTTCCATGAGAAGAAAACAGCCGATCCAAGAAGAATTCCCACCCCTGCAGGATAAATTTGTTTTATAAAACCCTACACACTCCACCCCACCCCACCCACCCATGAAATGGGTACTTCCAAGATATTTAATTTTCATCAAAAGATAACGACTGCTGCTAATGAGTAGAGTTCTACTAACAACGTTTTTTTTCACTTTAAAATACATCTACTTGTACCTCTTTACACCATTAACAATGCACTGTTACAGTTTATTAAATTGTCTGGAAAATCTTGCCACAGCATTTAAAATAACATCACATTTTTACACCAGAATTAGTTTCATCATTTGCAATAAAAAAAAAATATATATATATATACTCTTCAAAAAAAGTAGGGGGACTCTAATAAAATTTACAATTGCCAAAACTGTAAGGTATATTAGCTGTGGGGAATGGTTACATGATAATAGTGAATTAATTAGGCAAACCAGGGCGCAAAGCAGCACTTTATATTTACTCGCCAACTGGCTAGTGAATGAAAAAAAAATACTAGCCAACTAGAGATTGTTACTCGCCAGGCAACATAAGAAGTACATGTATTAGTATGGATAATTATAATAACATAATTAAAGAACTTTAAACACCAACCTCATCCTATTTTGTTTTACTTTCCTTTGATAACCGTTTTTTTAATTGGGTTACGCGATTCCGACAAGTATACCGACGGCTACAGTTACCGAAACTAGGACGTATTTTATTTATTTATTTATTTTTGTTTACGATATGCTATCGTTACCAACAACTTTCTCGAACGTTTTTAAAAAATTTATTTAGCATATTCCCGCCATGTAACATTTAGCTTAACTTTAGGTGCAAACAAATTGGCTGCGAAGCAATTGGTCCAATGCTTTGTGAAAACTCATTTACAATCGGAAAACCCCGATGTGTCACGAGGCTTTCCGAACACCTCGATCGTCAAGTCGGCCGGAGAGCTCCGAGTGTGATATCCGCAAACAGCGCAAAATGCGGAAGTGTATGTTTACTGTTTTGATCATTAGTATATGTGTCGTCTGACTGATTAGTGAAATAAATGTTCCAGTGACAGCTTCATTCTGAAAAAATAATCTACTCGCCAAAAGGCTAGTGTTTTGCAAATTTAAATTGCCATAAAAGAATTTCACTCGCATAGGCGAGTGTTTCACTCGCAGTATTGCGCCCTGCAAACATTACAACTGGTAGTTCAGTATTACAGTAGGTTTTATCACCACCAAAGATCTTGAAGGGCGACTGGGGTCAGAAGTGAAATTTGAAAGTTGGCATTTTTTTTATATCAGTAAATCGCAAATTCAAACAATTTTTTTTACTAAAAACAAAATAATAACAACTGTATGATTAACAGGATGAAAAAGATTGACAGAAACAATGTTCCACAGTGATTAATCAACCTTCCTGGAAATTGTAAAAATCGAGATTGACACCCAATGCACGTGTATGGGACAACTGCGTGATGCACGTGCAAACTATGGAATGTGTTTCGGTGTGTTGATAAACAGACCTGAACATTCTTTACTAGGCTGTCCGTGGTCAAAACGTATGTTCGGTCTAATAGTTGATATTAACATTAATATTTCAGGTTCCCCTACTTTTTTTTGAAGAGTATATATATATATATATATATAAAAAGACACTCCAAAACTTTTTAAACCTATTTTGAGAAACCTGGTAATTGGTATATTCTAAACTTATATTAAATAGCCTGGAGCTGAAGACAGCAGCTGAAAAGTACATACACGATGACAATCTGATCCGACGAATTAGCCAGCCACTTAAGTCTGCATGCCAAAATAATCCATTCTGATTCCTTTCTCATATATTTTCGACAAAAATAACTCTCTATCCACTGTAATCAGTTTAAACAGACACAGAAATAGACGGGATTGGTTTGGTGTTCATCTTCTATCAATGATAAACAAATTAACCTTATTCCAAGTGCACGAGACCTCCCAGATAAGAAATAGAACTTCCAGTGCTTAATTAATCAAAAATAAACAACAGCTATGTGGTATGAAAAATAGAGGCCTTGAAAAAGAGATAAATTTTTTTTAAGGAAAGGAATATTTGTTTAATAAAAGCTCGGGCCTTTTTTTCTTTCTTTTTTTTAAATTAGTGATTATTTGTGTTAAACATGTAGAATTGTGAAACCTGCAAACTGAAAAAGATGAAACCTGTTAACAAATAGCAAACAAGGATTTTCACGCTCTTTTACACAGCCACTTTTTTCCCATCCCAACCTGTTTCTAATGACTGGTACATGTATATCAAAGGACATTGTATGTTCTGCCCTGTCTGTGAAAAGGTGCATAAACATTTTCTTTGCTACTAATGGAAAAATGTAGCAGATACTATTGAAGTCTGTGTGTCAGAATTACCAAATCTTTGATATCCAATAGCTGATGATTAATTAATCAATGTGCTCTAGTGGTGTCGTTAAACAGAACAGACTTTAAAACTAACAAGAAGTCCTACCTTGAGATCCCCAAGGGCTACACTACAAGCCAATTCTGTAACACAACCAGCAGCCTGGAAAATAATACAAAACAAGAAAAAGTTAACAGATAGATGGATGGACGGGCAATGCCATACCATAATACGACCCATCATAGACAGGCGTATAAAAATATATAAATACGTAACAAATAATTTCACAGGTTGCATTTTATGTAACGTAACAGCAACACATTCTAACAAAACTACTAAAAATATATCCTACATTTTTATCTCCATCTTCCCTGAGAATAAAAGGCATGACAATTTTTGTTTAACTGACTAAAATAAAAAAATTTTCTTGATGTGCAATATTTCTAATGTCCTGATAGTTAAAAAGATCATTTCATATGTAGTTAATAAAGACTTACTGAATCCATTTCTTCTAAATGTTAACAGTTAATGTCATAAAATATGAAACGGTTAAAATGACACTGCATATTTGTTGGGTAGTCTCATGTTTTTCAAATATTAACAGTTAAAGTTGTAAAATATAAAATTGTTAAATGTAACAGTATTGGGCAGTCTCAAATATGTGAAATTAAAGGTATGAAAGAAAGGAGAAAAACAACTGGCCTCGGTGGCATTGTGGCTAGGCCATTGGACATAAAGCTGGTAGGTACAGGGTTCGCAGCCCGGTACCAGCTCCCACCCAGAGCGTATTTTAACGACTCAATGGGTAGGTGTAAGACCACTACACCCTTTTCTCTCTCACTAACAACTAACCCACTATCCTGGACAGATAACCCAGATAGCTGAGGTGTGTGCCCAGGACAGTGTGCTTGAACCTTAATTGGATATAAGAAAGAAATAACTTAAAAGAAAGAAGAAAGAAAGTAAATCACATCTGTAAAATCTACAGTCTCTGTCATCAAGGTGGTAATCCATTAATGCTTCATCACTTAACGGTAACGTGTAACGTGTATGGGGGTGGACAATGGTGTGCGTTGGTGGGGATTATGAACAGAAAACTATCAGGATCAATGGAATGAAACCGGAATCCCCAAGCTTACAACTGTTAAAACCATAACACATTAACGTGTCATTACTTCCTCCTTCTACAATTCTTACGCAGAACATAACTGCCGGCTAGTTTTTACTGCTAAGCCTCAGGTGATCATGAAAATTAAACTAACAACACAATGGCAGTCCAAGCAATATTTTGTTCAGTATCGTGTCATGATTTGCTATGCAAGTTTCAAAGATTGCTACACAATTCTAAAACATTAAACAGTAATTGGCAATCAATTTTAAACTGACTATAAATGTCGCTAATTAAATTTTTGAAAACAAAATGTTCTTTGGATTTTTATGTGGAATGTATATATAGTAAAAGTATTTTTTAATATGGAAAATATTAACCAAGTCTATGTTAACAGTAGTGAATTCTATTTATCTTATAACACTTCTAAATCAGTATTTTAATTCAATATTTAGTCATTCACAATTCTGAAGTTGCTTCTATTGGTAATATGATGTCATTAGGACTGGCACAAATGCAGTTTGACGTCATGCACTTCAACTAAATCTGATCAAAACTTTATGTACAGGTATCCAGGTCTTGGTTGGCTTGTAAACAAATGACCCAAGTGCAGCAAAAAAATTAATTAACCAGGTTAATAATTATAGGATATTAAACAAGCTTCCATTTCGGATCATATTTATGTCCTGAGCAAAATAATTTTAAGTTGTCATTAGCTTTAGCGAGTGACAATGAAAATTATTTCACAAGTGACATAAACATGATACGAAATGGTAACGAGTTTAATATCCTATTTATTACACATAATCAATTCTTAATTCATATAACTCAACTCGTTTGGTTAACATTCCTATAAGGTTGTTGTGGGCCAATCGATGACGCCATCGTGTGACATCGAAATGTTATGTTCCACTTTTAGTTCTAGTGGGATGTATCATTTTGATATGTACCAAGATATTGTTAACAATATGGGTAATAATTAGGATATAACCATATGGAGTTTTTAGATTTGCGGGTGTTATTGTTTATTTGATTCCGTAAATGCCATTTTTGATCGAAGGCGTTAGCCTGAGATCAAAAATGAAACATTTGCGGACATCAAATAGACAATATAACACCCGGAAATCTATGGTTATGTCCATTGTAAACTGAATCGTTTTTCAATGGAACTACATGTAACTGTATATTTGGTATTTACTGAAAAAATTACCTGGCTACAATCTAACTGTAGACCCGTGAACTGTCAACTTGGCCTGTTCCAATTATTAATGACGTCACTTTC
The DNA here is from genome assembly GCF_016097555.1 of Gigantopelta aegis. Classification (NCBI taxonomy): domain Eukaryota; kingdom Metazoa; phylum Mollusca; class Gastropoda; order Neomphalida; family Peltospiridae; genus Gigantopelta; species Gigantopelta aegis. The sequence goes on from NC_054707.1 coordinate 16,446,099, forward strand.
TAATGACATCATTAGCTTTCCGGGTGTCATTTTCATTTGATCCCGGAAAAAGAATGTAATTAACCCATCAAAATACAGAACACATTTGCCATCAGTTTACAATGGTAAATACCAAATGGGTTTATGACCTGGGGGTTATGGTTAAGTTATAGGATTATATAAATTTACCATTCTAGCGGCCGATGACGTGTGCAACTCGTTCCACACAGTGTCCGAGTCAATACCCACACCTCCACATGGTAAGAGACAGAATCGGGTCGGAGGAGAGTCTGAAAATTATATGCAAAACAATAACATAAATTCAATAGTAATTCCAGTAAGAAGTCTGTACAAGAATTCAGAAGAATCCTAATTTTGTTTTGTTTTAACGACACCACTAGAGCACACTGATTTATCAATCATTGGCTATTGCCTCTATTAGAAACATACTTATCTGCCCTTGATTTGCATGTGCACTAAGCAGCCCGAACATCCACTAAATTACTTCCAGCATGTTTACGCTCCAGTCGCTTGCAACGAAGGTCCTTTGTTACTACTAAATCATGGAGTAGTCATCGACGTGTTCTTTTATTCTTTGACATTACTAAAGTTTTCTATTTCTATTATTGTTTGGCAGATTGTGTGCAACCTCCTTCGTTTACAGAAAAGAAAATATACGATATTTTTTGGTGCTCAACAGAAATACTTACGTCTTGATGAGACCAAGAAAAAGGGGCGCATTAATATGCATGTGTTTGTGTATATATCACTGTGTGCATACAGAAGTTTACATTACTTTGACTAAATGACTAGCTGTGAATTTCTGTACCGCTAGCTGAATTATTAACTACAACCTATGCAGTAGTTAATATTGAAATGAATGATACAGAAATTCACTTCCTAGCCTAAAACATTTTGGCAGAAACACTGGGAGGGGAGGAGAGGAAGAAGTACAAGAAAAAGAAAGTAGTAGAAAATAAAAAACAATATAACAGCCATAATAAGAATCAAGAAAACTTTTGTTTCAACAATTTGCCTCAGGCTTGTCTGTATTTACTTACCTAATAATTTTTGTCGACTTAGATTTGGTCCGTATATTAATGTATGAAGTTCTGTATGACAGCTTTGTAATTCTTCCATTGTGGCTTTTCTTGAACGTACCGTCTGCAAAAACAGATTTAGATTTTTTTTTAATAGTGCTTGCTATATTTACTCAAAACAATCAAATACATTTGAAGTGGAAAAAAATTGAAATATGCTTCACATTATCAGAAATGTAAACATTAAATACAAAACTGATGATGTATCTCCACTTTCTCGCTTTATTATCCTGTTACTAGCAATTAAGATACGACTTGTGACATCACATACATGTACACATGGTTGTTAAATCCGTTCAACTGACTTAGGTAATCGTGCAATGTAGATGAATAAACACTATAATAGTGGTTTTCTTCAATTTTCATAAATTACACGATAAAGATAAATAAAAAACATCAACAAAGATAATAAAGAAAAATAAAGATAAATAAATAAGATAAAAAAGAAGATAATAAAGATAACAATATTGAACAAGGATATCAGCATTATCCTGCTCAGGCTGAATAGGGAATTCCGCTTTGAAAAGCATTAACTTCAACTAATGTCTTTGCGACTGAACTTTTTAATGGTTCTATAACCAGAGACCTAGGCCATCACAGACCTCACACCGTGCAAAAACGTTCTGTACCTAAACGGGCAACGGGCAACTCATTTTACGTGCCCCTATCCACTAGGGTTCAGGCACGCCCACCCCGGATTCAGCCTCTGACTTCGCCTAAAGACCTCACACTGTGCAAAGATGTTTTATAATCAAAGACCGTGACCGCCACTGACCTTACACCATGCAAAAACGTTCTATTCCCAAAGACCTAGACTGTCTCTGACCTCACACTGTGCAAAAACGTTCTATTCCCAAAGACCTAGACTGTCACTGACCTCACCATGCAAAAACATTCTATAACCAAAGCATTTCACCGTCACTCACCTCACACCGTGCAATGAGACTGCATTCCTGGAGGCGCGTCCAGATGCTCTGTATCCGTCCCGAGTGCTCCAGATGGCTGGAGCTGTTTCCGCATGTACACTCGTGTTTGAGCATGGTGGGGTCGTACGCCAGGCCCGTGGTGAAGGTGTAGGACACGGGGCCGGGCTCCTGCTGCTTCTGGGGCGGCACGGAGAACGTGACGAGTGGACTCGACTGGGTGCGGGACAGCGTGCGATGGTGGGACGGCCCCCGGTGCCGCGGCTTCGACACCTCGCGCATACTCAGGTACTGCTCGTGGTCGTGCGCCACCGCCGTCTGTTGCTTCTCTGGCTCGCTGGTCGTCTCCTCCATCGTACTCTCGCCGATCTCAGCCTGACTTCGCGACTCTTTCATCTCCTGGAAGTAAAAATACAAAACAGGTGAAACAAGACGATCTCAGCCTGACTTCGCGACTCTTTCATCTCCTGGAAATAACAAACAACTCATGAAACAAGACAATCTCAGCCTGACTTCACGATTCTTTCAATCTCATCCTGACTTTCTTCATCTTCTGGAAAAGAGAACATAAACCCAAGGCAACTGCAAGGAAGCTAATGCTATCATCACTGAAAATATTATTTACTGAACTAATCAGAGAATGAGTCTATACAGGAGGTTCAAATCCCGTGTTCGTGAGAGAGAGAGAGAGAGAGAGAGAGAGAGAGAGAGAGAGAGAGAGAGAGAGAGAGAGAGAGAGAGAGAGAGAGAGAGAGAGAGAGAGAGAGAGAGAGACAGACAGACAGAGACAGACATATAGAGACAGAGACAGAGACAGAGACAGAGAGACAAACAGAGAAATACACACACCCCACACACACATAAATGGTTTACATTAAATGCTTAAGTAATAAAAATAAAGCATCTATGAAACAGACCTGTGCCAGTTTGACTTCGGCCTCCTCGTCGACATTCTCCATGTGACTCTTGCTGCTACTGCGCTGGAGCACGGTCTGTCGTATATGCTGCTTCAGGTAGATCTTCTGATCCTTCATGTACTGCTCGTGCTGCTGTTGCTGCTGCTGCTGTAGGAGCTGCTGCTGCTGCTGGAACACCGGGTGACCAAGAGGGAGGGGCGCCGACTGTGTGCGGCTCAATGGGCGATGGTGTCTGTAACGAAACGTAAACACTGTAATGACAGAATGACATCAAACGCTGGAACACCGGGTGACCAAGAGGGAGGGGTGCCGACTGTGTGCGGCTCAATGGCATCATCCCACAGACAGGATAGCACATATCACAAACTTTGATATGTCAGTTGTGGTGCACTGGCTGGAACGAGAAATAGCCCAATGGGCCCACCGACAGGGATAGATCCTAGACCTACCACGCATCAAGTGAGCGCTTTCCCACAGGGCTACGTCAGACCCCAGCAATAACACGAAAGCCTCACTTCTCTCTCGTATACTCAACAACTTTAATAAGAACCAGTAAATATTTTTTAAATATTTTCTTTATATATGTATATCACCGGCCTCGGTGGCGTCGTGGCAGGCCATCGGTCTACAGGCTGGTAGGTACTGGGTTCGGATCCCAGTCGAGGCATGGGATTTTTAATCCAAATACCGACTCCAAACCCTGAGTGAGTGCTCCGCAAGGCTCAATGGGTAGGTGTAAACCACTTGCACCGACCAGTGATCCATAACTGGTTCAACAAAGGCCATGGTTTGTGCTATCCTGCCTGTGGGAAGCGCAAATAAAAGATCCCTTGCTGCCTGTCGTAAAGAAGAGTAGCCTATGTGGCGACAGCGGGTTTCCTCTAAAAACAGTGTCAGAATGACCATATGTTTGACGTCCAATAGCCGATGATAAGATTAAAAATCAATGTGCTCTAGTGGCGTCGTTAAATAAAACTTTACTTTATATATGTATATCGTACATTTCACCAAATCAAATCAAATCCTTTAAAAAAACCAAAAACATTTTATATGCAATAAAATATGTTTTCAATCAATCAATAAGAGCTTTGGTTGGAACAGGAAAACGTGAACACGGGAGCCCAGGGACTGACCTGTGGAGACGATGTGCAGGGTGGGTTGGAGAAGCCCAGCGACTGACCTGTGGAGACGATGTGCCGGGTGGGGTGGGGAAGCCCAGCGACTGACCTGTGGAGACGATGTGCGGGGTGGGGTGGGGGGGGGGGTGGGGAAGCCCAAGGACTGACCTGTGGAGACGATGTGCGGGGTGGGGTGGGGAAGCCCAGGGACTGACCTGTGGAGACGATGTGCCGGGTGGGGTGGGGAAGCCCAGGGACTGACCTGTGGAGACGATGTGCCGGGTGGGGTGGGGAAGCCCAGGGACTGACCTGTGGAGACGATGTGCCGGGTGGGGTGGGGAAGCCCAGGGACTGACCTGTGGAGACGATGTGCCGGGTGGGGTGGGGAAGCCCAGCGACTGACCTGTGGAGACGATGTGCCGGGTAGGGTGGGGAAGCCCTGCGACTGACCTGTGGAGACGATGTGCAGAGTGGGGTGGGGAAGCCCAGGGACTGACCTGTGGAGACGATGTGCAGGTTGGGGTGGGGAAGCCCAAGGACTGACCTGTGGAGACGATGTGCCGGGTGGGGTGGTGAAGCCCAGGGACTGACCTGTGGAGACGATGTGCAGGGTGGGGTGGGGAAGTCCAGGGATTGACCTGTGGAGACGATGTGCGGGGTGGGGTGGGGAAGCCCAAGGACTGACCTGTGGAGATGATGTGCCGGGTTGGGTGGGGAAGCCCAAGGACTGACCTGTGGAGACGATGTGCGGGGTGGGGTGGGGAAGACCAAGGACTGACCTGTGGAGACGATGTGCCGGGTGGGGTGGGGAAGCCCAAGGACTGACCTGTGGAGACGATGTGCAGGGTGGGGTGGCTCTGTGAGACCGGATCCTGATGGTGGAATGGTGTATGGACTCATCACGGGACTGCCCAGCTTGCCTTGAGCAGCGGCCGCGGCTAGGAACGCCTGACTTGAGCCAGGTGGGAACTCGCCTTCTATAACTGAAAACAACAACAAACATTTCATTTATATAAAAAAAAACATGTGAGTATATGGATATATGTACCACTCAACACTGATTTTTGGGTTTTTTAAAACCCCATGTGAATATATGGATATATGTACCACTCAACATTGATTTTATTTTTAAACCCCCATGCAAATACATGGATGCGAATATATGGATATATGTACCACTCAACATTGATTGTGTTTTTTAAAACCCCATGTGAATATATGGATATATGTAACTCAACATTGATTGTGTTTCTTAAAATCTGCACGTGAATGAATATATGTACCACTCAACACTGAATTTGTTTTTTAAATTTTGTGTGAGTAACTGGCATCAAGGACTTAAATTGTAATGCACTGAAATAACCAGGTAGAGTATTTGGCAACATGGGACCGAGAAATAAATAAATAACGACCTGGTATCAAAGACTTACACGGCAATGCACTATAATAACCTGGTAGAGTATTTGGCAACATGGGACCGAGAGATAAATAAATAATGACCTGGTATCAAAGACTTACACGGCAATGCACTGAAATAACCTGGTAGAGTATTTGGCAACATGGGACCGAGAGGTAAACCTAGGCGCACGGCGTTCACACGAAGCTCATCTTCAGAGGATACACTGCTGGATGTTGATGCTTGCTGCAGAAAAGGAACAAAAAAAAGAACAAAAAACTTTGTTAGTAAATAACATTATAATAACACTCACACTCACTAAAGTTGGTGAGATAAAACACAACATGAATGCATTTGAGTCTTGTTTTCTATACTGAGGGAAAGAAGTATCGGATCACAGAAAAACTGACAGCTAAGAGTGATTGCTTTCGCTTGTTAGATACGTTTTGAAACAACTCGTTGTAAGATAAATGGTATCTAAAGGCCACTCATATAGTATTCGCTATTTACTTTAGCAAATACTTTAAAAATAAAAAATTAAACATTTGGAAAAACCAAACAATTCAATCATTATGTAATGTACTCTAAACCTCTGCAAAAATGTAATTTAAAGTAAAAAAACCTTCACCGAACAACTTTTTCAAATAATCTATCTATCAAAGTTAATTTAAAAACAACAACTATTTCAACCATGTGTGTAACATGTAAGTGTTTGAACCCTTGCCAAACAGTTAGTGAGAAGATGACTACTACTGGGTGCAGGCAGTTTGTTAACGAGCTTCGTTGACTGACTGCACCATACGGACAGCTACACACTGTCTAACTTACAGAGTTCTGTACAGTGTCTAACTTAAAGAGTTCTACACACTGTCTAACTTACAGAGTTCTACACACTGTCTAACTTACAGAGTTCTACACACTGTCTAACTTACAGAGTTCTATACACTAACTTACAGAGTTCTATACACTGTCTAACTTACAGTTCTATACAGTGTCTAACTTACAGACTTCTACACACTGTCTAACTTACAGTTCTACACACTGTCTTACTAACAGAGTTCTACACACTGTCTAACTTACAGAGTTCTACACACTAACTTACAGAGTTCTATACACTGTCTTACTTACAGTTCTACACACTGTCTAAATTACAAAGTTCTATACACTGTCTTACTTACCGAGTTCTATACACTGTCTAACTTACAGAGTTCTACACACTGTCTTACTTACAGAGTTATACACACTGTCTAACTTACAGAGTTCTACACACTGTCTAACTTACAGAGTTCTACACACTGTCTAACTTAAAAGTTCTACACACTGTCTAACTTAGAAGTTCTACACAGAGGAGTTCTACACACTGTCTTACTTACAGTTCTACACACTGTCATACATATAGAGTTCTACTCAGTCTTACTTACAGAGTTCTACACACTTTCATACATACACAGTTCTACACACTGTCTTACTTACAGTTCTACACACTGTCATATATACAGAGTTCTACACACTATCTTACTTACAGTTCTACACACTGTCTTACAGAGTTCTACACACTGTCATATATACAGAGTTCTACACACAGCCATACATACAGAGTTCTACACACTGTCATACATACAGAGTTCTACACACTGTCTTACTTACAGAGTTCTACACACTGTCATACATACAGAGTTCTACACACTGTCATACATACAGAGTTCTACACACTGTCTTACTTACAGAGTTCTACACACTGTCTAACTTACAGAGTTCTACACACTGTCTAACTTAAAAGTTCTACACAAAGAGGAGTTCTACACACTGTCTTACTTACAGAATTCTACACACTGTCATACATACAGAGTTCTACACACTGTCTTACTTACAGAGTTCTACACACTGTCATACACACAGAGTTCTACACACTGTCTAACTTACAGAGGAGTGGCCAGAAGTGGGCGGTCGACCAAGTGAAATGTTCGGCATCGACGGCGACGTGTACAGACTCAAATCCGTGCCGTAGGCCAGCCCAGGGCGAAACGGGAATGGGTAGTTGTTGCTGTCCTGAAAACAGAAATATCATTATATAGTTGGGTAGTTCAACAGATTAATTAATGTATTACAGACCTGACTAACAAGCATCCCGAGAATACTGCTAAAACAATACATGTTCCCTACCTGGCCAACAAATGTTTGGTACCTCTAAAGTCTAATGGCCATAATTTTGTGAAACATGGGTATCTTGCCATGAAAATCAAACTCGATGGATGGATGGATTTGGATGGATGGATGGATGGATGGATGGATGGATGGATGGGTTTGGATGGATGGATGGATGGATGGATGGATGGGTTTGGATGGATGGTTGGATGGATGGATGGATGGATGGATGGATGGATTGATGGATAGATGGATGAATGGTTGGGTGGGTGGCTTTTAGATTGATGGCTGGCTGGCTGGCTGGCTGGCTGGCTGGCTAACTGGATGGGTATTTGGATGGGTGTTTGGGTGGATGTATGGATTTGACAGGTACCTGGATGAATGGAAGAACAGATGGTAAAAAAACATGAAACAAATGTTATTTTTAGCAACCCACTTCTATGAAGATGGGGTGAGATCTACAAAACGTAGCCCTGTTGTTAGAGTGCTCAACTGAGGTCCTTGGATCGAAGGATCGATCTCCCTTGCACCACAACTAGTATGTATTGTTCTATCTGTGGGAAAGTGCATATAAAACATTCTTTGCTGCTAATGGGAAAATGTAGTGGATAAGACTTACCGGTACATGTCAGGTATCAGAAACGGATAACTGTAATTGGGTTTGCTATGAAACTTACATGTCACGTGTCACAGTATTTGACATCCAATTAATCAATGTGCCCTAATAGTGTTGTTAAACAAACTAAACTTTTAATGTTTTCTATGCAGACAGGTTACACTATAAACATAAATTGTGTATCACTAGGTTGGCCTGTATTAAGAGCATACACATTGTACATACACAGGTACGAATACAGTTAAAAGTTTGTTTTGTTTAACAACACCACTGGAACACATTGATTAATGAATCATCGGCTATTGGATGTCAATCATTTCGTTATTCTGACACGTAGTCATCAGAGGAACATCAGAGGAAACCCACTACATTTTTCTTAAAGCAGCAAGGGAAGTTGTATATGCACCTTCCTACACACAGGAAAGCACATACCACGGCCTTTGAGCAGTTGTGGTGCACTGGAAAAAAAAAACCCAATGAAGCTGAATGGATCCACTGAGGTGGTTCGATCCTGCGACGCAAGCATCTAAAGCGACCAATGAAGCTGAATGGATCCACTGAGGTGGTTCGATCCTGCGATGCAAGCACCTCAAGTGACCAATGAAGCTGAATGGATCCACTGAGGTGGTTCGATCCTGCGACGCAAGCACCTGAAGCGAGCACTCAACCGACTTGATCAAACTCCCGCCCCCATTGCACGAATAATTCTAAACTTTGAATGGAGCAAGAAAATATAGAATAGGATAAAACTGCTGACAGCATAAAAGATGGCTTTGGAGGGCAACTTCCTGTTGAGTGTGCAGTGCCAACATTCAGTAATGGCTAGATACCACAGTCTATTTAGGGCTGAGGTTGCTCTGACTGAATGCAAGTAGGGAAAGTTAAGTGCAGACATTTAAAAAAAGAACTACAGAGCAGGATACACCCATCTACCGGTATGTACACACTGTCGAAAAACATAAAATAATACATAAATTCTTCCAAGTCGATGAAATGTTAGATATGGGGCAGGATTTAGCTCAGGTAGAGTGTTCGCATGAGGTGTTTCGGTCGTATACAATCGAACATCCTTGTCAGACCCATTAAAATTTTTTCCTGTTCCAGCCAGTGTACCATGACTGGTATATAAAAGACTGTAGTATGTGCTGTCTTGTCTGTGGGAAAGTGCATATACAGGCAACAGATCCCATGCTGTATGTAGCGGGTTTTCTCTGAAGACTATGCGTCAGAATCAACAAATGTTAGACATCCAATAACCAATGATTCATTAATAAGTGTGCTCTAATGTTGTCACTAAATAAAACAAAATTTATTCTCTCCCAACCCCTCCCCCACTTCCCCAAACTGATATATACTGTTTTTTTTTTTTTTTATAACAATTAAAAACAGTTCATAACTAAGGGGAAGAATGTGCCTTTGGTGGACAGACTGGGGCCTAATTCACAAAGGTCTCTTAGGCTCTGCTAGACAACAGAGCATCCTCTTTGCAAGTCTTTTAGCACTGCACTGCGAGATCGCAAAGTTGCGAGAGTTTAGTGATTTAGGCCCCTGGTCAGAGGGTTTTATGTGCGCATTCAGAGCAAGCTGTTGTACGCCTTTGGTGGACACATTTTTTTTTATCCTCCCAACCATGTCCATTGATTTTGTTATAAGATGGGGACATGGGATTACTCTGCTAGACCAGACATTATGGTCGTTCTAATAATTGTGTTGGGTTGGGATATAGTGGTAAGAGTGCTTGCTGTAAGAGCAAGTGGAGGGTTGATCATCCTCAGTGAAGTCAAGGTTTTTTTTTAACATTGGAGCAGTCTGTTTGTCTGTCTGTGTCTGTCTGTCTCCATCTCTTTCTCTCTGCCTGACTGTCTGTCTCCATATCTTTCTGCCTGTCTGTCTGTCTCCATAACTTTCTGTCTCCATATCGTTCTGTCTGTCAGTCTCCATATCTTTCTGGCTGTCTGTCTTCATATCTTTCTGTCTGTCAGTCTCCATATCTTTCTGTCTATCTCCATATCTTTCTGTCTGTCTGTCTCCATCTCTTTCTGTCTATCTCCATCTCTGTCTGTCTGTCTCCATCTCTTTCTGTCTGTCTGTCTGTCTCCATCACTTTATCTCTGTCTGCCTTGATCTCTCTCCCCTCTCCTTATGTCTCTCTTTCTCTCTCTACATCCCTTACCCTATCTTTTTGTCGCCTTCTGTCTCTCCCTTCCCTCCTCATCCCCCACCCCCAATATGTTGAAAAGCTAAACAGTTTAAAATGAACTGTGTCATTAAATATTCCTTTCCTTTCCTTTGATTTTGTTGCCAGTAATATAAAAAGTCCCACAGACAGGACAGCTTATACATGTGTCACAGGCTAGTATTGGTTGAACCACCAACCAATAGGAATCAATCTTACAACTTATCGCAGTTTAGACTGACGTCCTTCTTCAACTAGTCTAGATTCTACTTCTATATATGTTGATGTGGAGTTCACACCCTACTACACATTTAAGATAAGTGACTATAAATACTATATTTATCAGAGGACGATGATTGCAGATGCCAACCTGGAGAGACCAAGATATAAGTGGCCTAAAAGTGAAAAGCTTTGAACTCTCATAATACACTTTTTAAATTATAAAAGGGATAAACTGAGATTACTCCCCACAAAATGCAGTAAAACAGTTGATTGGGATGGTATCTATCCCAAACTGACAGGCAATCAGAGAATGAACGGAGATACAGATACACACAGACATGATGATACACAAACAATGCCAGGGCCATAGGAACAATATGTGATTTGGGGGGAGGGTGTTTTTGGAGGGGGCGGAAAAAGGCAATGTCCAAGTAGGGGGCATCAGCAGTTTTTATTATTATATATAGGAAACAAATATAAATGTTTTCCAACCCCCTCCATTCTTATGTCCCTGCACATGCACGCGGCACATACACACACCACACACACAAACAACAACACACACTGAACACACATTGAACACACACTAAAACACACACACATACAACACACAAAAAAACACACACACAACACACACACACACACACACACACACACACAGAAACCAACCAACCAAGTATAACCACCAAACCCTGTTCTGGACAGTCAACTCTGGAAGTTGAAGTGTGTGCCCAGGACAGTATGTTTGAACCTTAAGCATGAAAATGAAGTTAAAATGAAATGATGTATATTCTACCCCAAGTTCTGTCCTGGACTGATCACTCAAAGAGGTGAGTGAGGTGTGTGCCCATCCTTTAAAAAAATCAACATATAATTTGCATTCTACAGAATATGCATTCTACACCAACTTTGTCCTGGACACATTACGTAACAAGGTGAAGGAGCTAGTAACGTTTGTTTTGTTTAATAACACCAACAGAGCACATTGATATATATTAATCATCGGTTATTGAATGTCAAACATTTGGTAATTCTGACTCGTAGTCAACAGAGGAAACACACTACATTTTTCCTAATGCAGCAAGGGATCTTTTATATGCATCATCCCACAGACAGGATAGAGCTAATACATGCACATGTCATCATGTTTCAAAATCAATTAAAAAATAAATTAAAAAAAACCCAACATTCTACACCAACTTCTGTCCTGGACAGCCGACCCACACAGGTGAAAGAGGTGTACCAGTATGCCCAGCAGGTCAGTGCGTGCTTCAATTTTTAATTGTCTGTAAGCATGGCCATGATGAAATGAGATGTATTCTGCACACGTAACTCCCTTCACATGAGCGGTTCAGCCAGGACACACAAGAGGTGGAAGAGTAATTCTCAGGTGTTTACACAAGAGGGACAGCCGCAGAGGCCGCCCTCCAGGAGACCAGCAGGGAGTCTGGCGCATGGCCAGCAACGCTCTGATAACAAGCAAACATGCAGGTCGCCGCCGGCTGTTAAGTTTTCTCTTTAAACCTTCATTTCATGTTACATCACAGAATTGTGGAGGGCTTGAGCAAGCTGGTCTTCAAGTCTATATACAATTGTTCTATGATTGAGTTTTGAGTGTAGATTTCAAATTATTACGGCTTTGAATTTAATAAACATCATGTTACATGGCAGAATCGGTAAAAACAAGCCATTCTTCAAGTCTATATAGAATTGTTCTAAGATTTTTTAGTTTTGAGTTTTGATTTCAAATTATTAAGGCTATCGGTAAAACATGGCATTCTTCAAATCTATATGGTCTACGATTGAGTTTTGAGTGTAGATTTCAAATTATTAAGCCTTTGAATTTAATAAATGTCATGTCACATCACATGGGGGAAGGGGTATAAATGTATAAATATAAATACAAGAAATTATTAGAACTGAAAGCAGACGATTGCAAACTACTTGAGGGCAGGAACTTGAGACAATGAGAGTATACCAGCCTTTCATTGTAACTCTTTTAGTGAATTCTCAGATATTTTAAACTGAGCTTTTCTATCATACTAGTGGTGGGACGTAGCCCAGTGATCTATTCTCATTAAACTGAGCTTTTCTATCATACTAGTGGTGGGACGTCGCCCAGTGATCTATTCTCATTAAACTGAGCTTTTCTATCATACTAGTGGTGGGACGTCGCCCAGTGATCTATTCTCATTAAACTGAGCTTTTCTATCATAATAGTGGCGGGACTTAGCCCAGTGATCTATCCTCATTATGTAATAGTACCCTTGAAATATAACTATTTTAGTGCATTCTCAGATATTTTAAACTGAGCTTTTTTGTATCATAATACTGAATTGAATTTTTTTTGTTTTTTTAAAGTGGTGGGTGGATTTTAAAAAAAGAGGGTGGGTGGGTGGGTGGCAGGATAACCCTACATCCTCTGACCGGACTGAAATTATATTATTGTAATGCTACACAACATACAAGTTTTTTCATGTGTCAACCCAATTTCACACCAGATCATGGGTTTAAAAAAAAAAGTGGCGGATTTAAAAACAAAAAAGGTGGGCGGGTGGTTGGCAGGACAAGCCTACATCCTCCGACCAGACTGAATATATATTATGTATTATCGTAATGCCACACTACATACAAGTTTTCTCATGTGTCAACCCAATTTCACACGAGATAATGTACTCCAGCTGACGTTTTTTCTATCTATAGATATCTTTCTATTTTGAAACCATGTAATGTTGGTGAACACAGTTCCAAAATACTTACTTCCTTTGAGTGCAGGGAAGTCAGACTGCCATTTGGCAGGGGGCCATGGATACTGCTTTGCGGAGAGTTAGGGCCAGAGTCTGGATTACTGCTGCACACACCTGTTTCGACTGAAATTAATAAAACAATTTCTCACTTTACCACCCAGTACTGCACATCATCAAGTATTAAATAGCAGAACATACTAGGAAATTGTGTGATATCATTATCAAGAACAAATATCCCATGATGATAAAAGTCGAAAGATATATTTAATTTCCACAAAGTTTTAAAGTCATGAAGGAACTGTGTTTTATTGTACCAATGTTTTTAAAGTCATGAAGGCACTGTGTTTTATTGTACCAATGTTTTTAAAGTCATGAAGGCACTGTGTTTTATTGTACCAATGTTTTAAAGTCATGAAGGCACTGTGTTTTATTGTACCAATGTTTTTAAAGTCATGAAGGCACTGTGTTTTATTGTACCAATGTTTTAAAGTCATGAAGGCACTGTGTTTTATTGTACCAATGTTTTAAAGTCATGAAGGCACTGTGTTTTACTGTACCAATGTTTTAAAGTCATGAAGGCACTGTGTTTTATTGTACCAATGTTTTAAAGTCATGAAGGCACTGTGTTTTATTGTACCAATGTTTTAAAGTCATGAAGGCACTGTGTTTTAATGTACCAATGTTTTAAAGTCATGAAGGCAGGTACAATGTTTGTTTCATGAAGGCACCGTGTTTTATTGTACCAATGTTTTAAAGTCATGAAGGCACTGTGTTTGTACCATGTAAGTCAATGTTTTTGTAAAGTCATGAAGGCACTGTGTTTTATTGTACCAATGTTTTTAAAGTCATGAAGGCACTGTGTTTTATTGTACCCAACCGTGTTTTAAATGTTTTAAAGTCATGAAGGCACTGTGGTTTACTGTACCAATGTTTTAAAGTCATGAAGGCACTGTGTTTTATTGTACCAATGTTTTAAAGTCATGAAGGCACTGTGTTTTAATGTACCAATGTTTTAAAGTCATGAAGGCACTGTGTTTTAATGTACCAATGTTTTAAAGTCATGAAGGCACTGTGTTTTATTGTACCAATGTTTTAAAGTCATGAAGGCACTGTGTTTTATTGTACCAATGTTTTAAAGTCATGAAGGCACTGTGTTTTATTGTACCAATGTTTAAAGTCATGAAGGCACTGTGTTTTATTGTACCAATGTTTTAAAGTCATGAAGGCACTATATTCATGATTTCAATTACATGTATTTAAAGGTTACTATATTTGATTACATCAATTATTTTAAGTCATGAAATCACCATATTTTATATAGATGTACCAATTATTTAAAGTTGAAGTCACCATATTCTATTCCACCAAGTCTTTAAAGTAGTAAATTTTATATATTTTATTACACAAATTATTTAAAGTAAAAAAAGTCACCATAATTTGTAACAGTGTTATTTAAAGCCGCATAGTAAGTTTTTTTATGTGAGGGGTTTTTTTCCCTCTTTTTTTGTAAATTTAATACAACCTCACATCTTAGCAACATGAGAAGATCTGACTTGTATATAGTAGAATTTTGAAGTTGCAAAGTTTTGCCAATAATCTCTGACTGGCATCAAACATATCAGTATTTGAAATACATGTATTGTATAGATCTGGATGTGTTGGTTGTACTTCTTATTGTGTCGTGTCGTGTCGTGTCGTGTCGTGTCGTGTCATGTCGTGATGTGTATTTTTCTGTGGCTGCACTCTGTGTTTGGTAAATGTTGTATGTCTTGTGATTTCTATGTTGGTACTACAATGGCGTCATGTTATACCATATAATTTTTAAGTTCTGCTCAAAACTGTGCCTCCCACGAATTATAAACAACTAAAGGTCTTACAAAAAAAACCCACATTTGTTGTTGTTTTTGTTAAGTCAATTTTCTATGAATACCATCTCTTTTTTTTTTATTCCTTGTGTGTGAGTAACCACTACAATTTTACGCATATATCGTTCCAATAAAATGTGTAAATGTTTTTAGCCCTCTACTCTTTTTAGCAATTTGGTATATTTGTAGTCGCCAGTGTTCCGGTGCTGTTACGTCTACCATATGTTTGTGAATCTATATTGGTGTATAGATATCTGTGTTGATGTGCTTATGTCTAAATAAATGTCTGTGTTTGTGTGCTTCCCCATTCAGTTTTTCTGTTTTAACAATAATGATATACAGATTTAACACCTTTACACAAGTGTGAATGAGCACACTGTACTTCTTAACTAAAATTAAAAAATAATAAATTATGCAACTATTCTTATTTCAGATATCAAATTATATGTATATTGTTCTGATATTTAAAAAAAAAAGGTTTAATTATATATAATGCCTATTTATTAGCAACAAAATAAGATTTATGTAGTAGTGATATTTGTTTTTTAAAACAAGGTATGAATTACAAAAAGTTATACAGTCATAAAAAACATGATTTATATACATTTGTAAACTTTGATATAACAGAAAATTAATTACAAAAACTATATATTATGTAAATAAAAGAAAACCAGCTTTTTGTTGATCAGTTAGTAAAAAATACATGCAGTAAGACGCTAGCACACATCAAACGTCTGATGCACAGTGTTAGATCAATCCAAAATGTATTCATTTGTCTATCAAACCATGCAGCCTTTACTTACACAATCACCACATCGTATGTTATTACAGGTAAAAGTAATTCAAACTATGTAAAAAGTATTGAAGTAAACTACACTTGTGATATCGGTTATAAACTGAACTCAAACATCTTAATTACACAATTTTGGCATCAATAAGTGTATTTTTAATAAAGGATATATATAAAATGATCTCGGCATTAAAAGACTAAACAAACAATTTGAATAAATTATTCTAAGATACCTAACTGCAGAAAAAAACTGTTTTATAAGATAACTATTTCCATTAAGGTTTTAAAAATAATAATAACATTTAAATCTACATTAAATGTCCGAAATGTGGTTAAAAAAAAAATTGTTAGTCTATGTATTAATAAATTATTAATATCTCACATTAATAGATTGTTACCATACAGCATTAAAATTAATTAGTTAATAAACATTCGATAAAAAAAAAGAAGAAGTTTGCTTTGTTTAACACCACCTCTAGAGCACATTGATTTTATTAATCATAAACAATCGATAAAGTAATATTTTAAAATTTACAAAAATATAAACTCCACCTAAAGGAATGTCTGTCAAAAATCCGATCCTTGATCAGAAGGAAATTTTAAGCGCTTCAAACATTTAGTGCTGACATTTAATGTCGGCAGCCGCCATCTTCATATCTAATTATTTATTCATATGATCTTATCTGGTTACATGACCTTTGACATCTAGTTACATCTAGAAAATATTTTGTATTTTGTATTTTTCCATTATTTGTTTTTCCATTAACAAAGGTTAAATTTCTTGAAAGCAGTATCATTGAAAAGTTCTTTAGTAAATAGTATCAGAATAATATAAGCTTAAGTGGAATATGATGGGATTTTTTTAACTGAACTAAGATGAAAAAGAAACTCTTATTACAGTGACACCCCCCCCCCCCCCCCCCCCCCCCCAAACTAGACACCCTTGGGACCAAGTAAAAAATCTGATTTTAAGAGGTATCCGGTTTAGAGAGGTTCTCTTCCGTACAGAAAAAAGTCTGGTTTTGAGGGAATTCTGGTTTACATAGGATCCGGTTTTGAGGGAATTCTGGTTTACAGAGGGTCCTGTTTTGAGAGGTTTCGCTGTACATGTTTTAATCTCGATGCCAGTTTGGGAAGTATATCTACTTATCTTTTATCCTTACTGTATATCTTTATTTAGACTATATTTTATTTCCTCTTTGTAATTTCTCTATTTCATTCTGATATCAGTATGTTATATTATTTTCAGATTAAGATTATGTAATGTCTGTTTGCTATATGTAACATATAAGGTAATGAACTCGGAGGCCCATCCCTGACATTACCATAACACATTTCTGAGGCAATAAACAATTTAAAAAAAAAAAAAAAAAAAAAAAAAAAAAAAAAAAACAGATGAAAAAGAACCATTTCTAAGTTAGGTTGTAAGAACCTTTACATTAAATGATATCATTTTAGCTGAGACTGCATTATTGATGTACAAAAATAACTGATATTCTCATATATCTAAGTTTAAGAATTTTTTTTTCTTCTAATATTATCTTTATGTTCAAAATATCACATTTAATAGATATTACCTAATAGCCTAAAAGACATGACAAGCTAAGCAAGTGTAATATCATTATTGTAGAGTAATATAAAACAAGATTAGCAATCTTAATTAGTAAACATTAAAAAAAGAAAAAGATAAAGCAATAGCAATAAACCTAGCTAAAAGTAAAACATGTTCAACCAACTGCAGAACATGTCAAACCTTTTTTAAAAAAATGAATTATCAAAAGCAGTTTTTTAAAATGTTTTATTTTATAACTAAAACCCTATTAATAATACACACCACAGTTACTTCCCTTGAGGTGTCATTTAAAAATGAAGTCAGACATATTATCTAAACACATTACAAAAACATTAAAAATATATATAAATATAATAACAGACGTCATAAACTTTGTTTTCATGAACATGACATTTATTTAGTTGTACTTGGCAAAATATCTGAAGTCCTTACGTATTAAATACAAGGAAAAGACAACTCTCGAGTACACCACAAAGGGAAGACTATGATAAGGTACGTACTTGACAGTTGGTTTTTGCGTTTGTGAAGCAGGAGGCCTTTATCCCTGCGCCGCACTAATGGACTGTGAGTTAAGATAGTGCGTCGTGTCTCCAGCTTCTGCTTTAGTGCTGAGCGAACTTTTAGAATATTTGGCTCAGAGGCTGAAAACAAGACGGGTAGCATTCGTGTCAGTCATGTGTCTCATCCATCCACACTCAGGGATTTACCATCTCCCAGTTCACAAAAACACAAAGACAAGTCTGAGGATTTACCATCTCCCAGTTCACAAAAACACAAAGATAAGTCTGAGGATTTACCATCTCCCAGTTCACAAAAACACAAAGACAGTCTAAGAATTTACCATCTCCCAGTCACAAAACACAAATACAGTCTGAGGATTTACCATCTCCCAGTTCACAAAAACACAAATATAATGTACTGGTAGCAAAAAAAGAAAAAGAAAAAAAAGTGAGGAAAAACTTTTTTTTCTTTTAATGACAATACACATTTTCTGAAGGAATTACCATCTCCCAGTTCACAAAACACAAATAAAATGAAGAAAGAAAAAGTGGGGGTGGGGAGAAAACATTAACATACACATTTACTGAAGGAATTACCATCTCCCAATTTACAAAAACACAAATACAATACATTAAGAAAAAGTGTGATTGGCGACAATAAATTATGATACACATATTCTAAGGAATTACCATCTCCCAGTTCACAAAACACAAATAAAATGATTTAAATTGTGATGGGAGGTGGGGGGGGGGGGGGGGGGGGGGGGGGGAAGGATAATTCTGCTTACATGATTGTGACTATATTCACTAGATGTTGACATGATTGTGACTACATTCACTACATGTTGACATGTTTGTGACTATATTCACTAGATGTTTACATGATTGTGACTACATTCACTACATGTCGACATGTTTGTGACTATATTCACTACATGTCGACATGATTGTGACTATATTCACTAGATGTTGACATGATTGTGACTACATTCACTACATGTTGACATGTTTGTGACTACATTCACTACATGTTGACATGATTGTGACTACATTCACTACATGTTGACATGATTGTGATTATATTCACAAGATGTTTATATAATGTATTATGTATTTTAGGTATATATATATATATATATATATATATATATATATATATATATATATATATATATACACACACACACACACACACATACGTACACACATACACACAACATATCCGACTCAAGGAGAGAAATAATACATAAACTAAAAGGATTAATCCGACCATCGGATGTCAGTTGTGTCAAACATTTATGCTTTTATTTCAGTTGAATACTTGATTTTTTAATTTATAATTTTTGTTTTAATATATTTTTTTTACCACCACTGAATGTCTCTGCATGTCTTGCATATGGTAAACAAAACTGAACAAGTACATCAGAAAATAAGACACAGATGTTAATTTAATAAGAAAAAAAGGGTTCTATATTTAATGAAAGCCCAACATAATTTAAAATAACATTTAAATGTCAATAGGTTTCCAAAATAGCATTTAAATGTCAACACGTTTCCAACATAATAAACTGCAACTATGTGTTTAGGATTATCTGTTTTGGGTTTTTTTAAAGTTACTTGAGCTTGAAAGATTTCTAAAATATATATACATGTATATGTGTGTACATATATATATATATATATATACACACACGCACACGCACACATAATGTACACCTATATGTGTGTGTACATACATGCATACACACACACACACACACACACACACACACACATATACCAAACACAATACAGAAAAAAAGGACTTTTTACTTATGTATATAGCAGGATCAATTATGCTAATGTTAAATTATAAAGACAAGAAATTATTTGTATCTCTTAGCTTCTTCTACACAAACGAAGCTGGTAATTAAAAAAACAAAACAAAACAAACCCTACCAAGTATTAATAACACTGTATCAAATATACCCACTGCCAACCATAGGTAATGACAATTTTCCATCCAGGGCCATTAATTACCTTCCAGCCAGGGGCAGAGACAACTGCCAAGCCCAGAATAGCTGGTTTGTTTGAGAAAGCTATTTTCTGCAGCTCTCTAATGAGATGATTAGAAATTGCCACATAAATGGATTCACGTCAGACTATTTTCAGATTGTGCATTAACCAAAGTCACGCGTCCATTTCCCAACACGGCATTCTCACTCGGTAATGCTTGATAATCAGTAAATAGAGTCAACGACTTCACTTCACAGGTTTTTGTAACCTTCAATTCAAAACTGACTCTTTAATAGCAACTTCACTTTTGGATGGCATCCAATGGCATCACAATGAAAATGGATGGAACATAATATGGCTTGCTCTCTGAACAATTCCCACTATGCTCTGGCTTGTTCCCAGAAAAAAGAAGAAGATTATTTCTTTAAGAAACAGGAAAAAAAAGAAAAAAAGAAAAGAAAAAAAGACTGAAGTAGAATGTTATATATTTCTGTACATGAAAGAGTTGGGGGTGGGAGAGAATCCATTTTTGGATTCTATTTCCCAGTTTCCTGTAAATGGAATTTAAAGTGAAGACCAAGTGACTAGAAAAAAACCTCCTGGAGTAAAGGTCACAGTAAAAAAACAAAATCAGTTATGAAAGAAAAATATCTAGAATCTTAATCTATTAACAGCTAGGTGCCTTTTATATTCACTTTCCAACAGATATGATGAACATTTTCATCACGAAAAACGGGTTGGAATGACATATTATGGACAGAAACGTTATGAAAGCCTAAGCTTTATATGGCCAGTTAAAAGTTTGTTTTGTTTAATGACACAACTGGAGCACATTGATTTACTTATCATCGGCTGTTGGATGTCAAACATTTGGTAATTTCGACATATAGTCTTAGAGAGGAAACCCGCTACATTTGTTTTCCATTAGCAGCAAGGGTTCTTTTATATGCACCATCCCACAGACAGGGTAGTACATACCACGGCCTTTGATATACCAGCCGTGATGCACTGGAATGAGAAATAGCCCAATGGGCTCACTACTTAGTTACATCCCGTCCAAAAAAACTTGGATTGATTGATTGATTTCAACTTATTTCCGTGCTTATATCCAATTAAGGTTCAAGCACGCTGTCTTGGGCACACACCTCAGCTATCTGGGCTGCCTGTCCAGGACAGTGGGTTAGTTGTTAGTTTGTTAGTGGTTAGTGAGAGAGAAGAGGGTGTAGTGGCCTTACACCTACCCATTGAACCCTTAAGAGTTCGCTCTGGGTTGGAGCCGGTACCGGGCTGTGAACCCTGTACCTACCAGCCTGTAGTCCGATGGCTTAACCACTGCGCCATCGAGGCCGGTTAAAAAAAAAACCTTGGGGTGGAAAATACATTGGCTATAATATGTTTGCACATGGTACTGGATCAACTAAAACATGAAGAATGTCCATCCAGTGACATTAAATATTAACCTCTCTAAACCCAACATCACCTATGATTCGGGGGATAATAAACAATTTTAAATGAATAAAAGAATACAAAAAGTTATTTTATTCATTTAAAAGTAATTCTACTTTGGATAGACTTGACAATATACATCTCTCTATATAGATGATGTACAACAGACAGACAAAAGAAATAATTTATATAAAACCCCAACAACAATTTTACAAAAAATTCAAAATGTACAGAATAAAAAGTGACAAATGTTTAACAAAAATAATAATAAAATAAAAATAAACAACAAGTATATCCAAGAAAGATATTCCTGAGTTTGCTGCAATTTGTATTATGATATTGACTAACAGAGACTTTTTAACGATTGTAATTACATATCAAATATATTTGTCTGCATCAAATATTAGTGGCTGTACATTAAACGTGTTTCTGATCGTTCTAATATTTGTACTAGGTTAAATTTCAATTTCTTTCCTAAAATATATTTGTTCATACGTACAAAATTATTTGAAGACAAAATCCAGTTTGGGCTTCTTACAAATATTAAGACGACCAGAAACACATTGAATATACAGACACTGATATTCTAAATAAGAAAATATATTTAATACGTAAGTTTAATCGTAGAAATATTTTATTAGTCGGAAACATCTTACAATGCAGCAAACTCAGGTATGTCCCTTTAATGATACTCTTTTGCTTAAGAGGTCACTGGGAACCAAGCTGTGACAATCACCTGGACACTGGATATCCAATAACAAATGACGGAGCAAAAAAACAACAAAAATCCTAAATGTTCATTGAACCTTAATGACATAAATTTGGGACAATTTCTTAACTAGAATTTGTTTTCGAAACTAACTACATGTATAAGATCAGCAGAAAATAGTTTTCAAAAAGTTTGTTTTGTTTAACAACACCACTAGAGCACATCGGCTATTGGATGTCAAACATTTGGTAATTCTGACATGCAGTCATCAGAGGAAACCATGCTTTTTTTTTATTAGCAGCTAGGGATCTTTTATATGCACCATCCCACAGACAGGAAAGCACATACCACGGCCTTTGATATACCAGTCGTGATGCACTGGCTAGAATGAGAAATATCCCAATGGGCCCATCGATGGGCATCTAACCTAGACCGACCGCGCATCAGGTGAGTGCTTTACCACTGGGCTACGTCCCACCCAAAATATTTTTCAAATGTCTCGGTACTTTTTTCTTCTTCTTAAGTTAGGAACAGTTCAAAATAATTCTTATCAATTAAGTTTTGTTCCAACTTTTCAAATTGTATTTACAGTGAGTGAAAATTTAAATTAAATAACATACTGAACCACAAAAGAAGCTCGACTATTACTTTAATTTTATTTAAATTGTTGATTTTGAATCTTGTTAGTTTCTGTGTTTATTTTGACAATCTATTCACCAATTTAATTTTATCATTAAAAAAATACATGTTTGTTCAGTTTATATTTAACCCTTCAACATGCGATCAAATGGGCCCCGAATTTTAACAATTTGATTGACAATGGGTCAAATTCACAAACCTACCTGAAGTATCATTTATTATTATGGTTTTAAAGCAATTTATGTTACTGAACATTTATGCAAGTTAAAAAATAAATAAAGGAAAAATATATATTAGTGTATATAAAAACAAAACAAAACACAAATAAAGCAAACAAAAAAACAACATAAATGTTCAAAAATCAAAATGCTCATTCTGTTTCAAAGTTAATAAAAACAAAAACAGAAACAAAATTATGCAAAAACAAACATTCATGCTAAATTAAAAAAATATTTCAAACTCAATACAAATTACACAAATGAAAACAAAAATTAAACAAAGACAAATTTGATTTGTGTCTCAGAGGTCAAAATATCACCGTTCCGACCAGTTTTTGCTGGTCAACATCACCACCGACCAGGATATATATTTTTTGCCCCTCATCCCATCAGACTGACAATTATTTTACATTCATATTCACACATTTAATTTGAGTCAATCATGTTTGGTCGAGCAGAATCTGATTTAAGGCGGCAGAATCTGTAAGGTGTAGGACCGAATATCTGGCAGGAATTTCGGAATATTTCAACCCCTGTGTCTACCTATAAGGAACTGGTTCTGAGCATAAACCCTGGTTTTGCATGCCTGTTAACTTAGAGATGATCACGCACACATCACATACCTGTTTTCCTCAGAGGAAAGTCATCATCATATTTGCCGAGAATGGCATGAGGGTATGGTGGTGACATGTTGGCTGGGGGAGAACTCTGATCAAGTGATCCTTGGTTTGGACCCCTGAAATAAATATTTCATGTTCAACAGCAATGAGCATCTGGGCCCGCGCTTATAAAACTTGAGTCCAGACTCAATCTCTAATGATGTCACACGGATACAATTTGTATGGCGTTGTCATGACATTAGTGTCTCGAGTCTAGACTCTAAACGTTTTATAAGCACCAAGCCAGGTACTCAATTTTATATTGAGAAAACCACATTTTAACTGAACTTTTGAGAGAAACTAATCACAATAACAATGTGGTGTAAAGCAGTTCAAACGTCACTTAACACACTACAAAATAATTCCCGAAATAAAGTCAATGTAATAGAATAGAACATACTTTTGAAATAAAATCAGGCGTATATGATGGGGAGGGTTTCAGGTGTCAAAAGTTCAAGCAAATGGACTACAGCCAGAAAAACAAGGACTGGGATGAGGGTTGGGGGGGGGGGGGGGGGTCCCTGTTCAAACAAATGGTGGGTTTTTTCCCGTTATATTTTCCAGTGGGCCATGTCTCAATTTCCCTATTAACTTCACTCACCAGTCTACACCCCAGAGCTTTAGATTACATCAAAGTCGGGCCATGTCTCAATTTCCCTATTAACTTCATTCACCACAGTCTACACCCCAGAGCTTTAGATTACATCAAAGTCGGGCCATGTCTCAATTTCCCTATTAACTTCACTCACCACAGTCTACACCCCAGAGCTTTAGATTACATCAAAGTCAAGGTGATAAACATTTTGCCCAAAATACATATACCCAAAATAATGACGCCCAAATTAAGTACCAACATGCTGACCTCAAAAACATTTCACCTCAATGCATGTACCACTGAAGCGTTAAGTTTAAGTAGATTAAAATAAGCCGAAATGCATTTCTGAATAATAATAACACTCTCCAGCCAGCAGCTGTTAATGGCAGTATTGAAATAAAAATGCCCTTCCTGCACTATGAAAAGACGAAAGTTCCCGTTGTGCCCAAATTAGTGAGATCTAAAACCCTGAGATCCCCTAATCTTTGCACAAATGTCTTAAAGGTCACCCCACAACCCTTACTTCCACTGCATTATTAATATTTTTTTTTATTTATTTTTTATTTTTGTTTAAATTTGGGGGGGGGGGGGGGGGGGGGCATTACAAACATGGATGATGATGAGATGAATGGTGAAGCTGTAGTATTTCCATTTCGGTATGGGACTACTTGATAGGTTCGTGCTCCATGCTTGCTGTCAGTTGAGTTATCTTGGTATCACCAGAGTCTAGGGTACACAAAACCTGCAATGCATGCCGAGTAATCATAACCCATGTGGGGACATACGCTCGGGAGACACACCCATAATCACACACACGTGAAGTGGGTGAAACTTGGTGTATGTGGCCTTACACCTAACCATTGAGCCTAGCGGTGCACTCACTCATGGGTTGGAGTCGGTACGGGCATGAAAAATCCCCCATTGCCACAAGTGGGATACGAACCCAGTACCTACCAGCCTGAAGTCCGATGGATAACCACTACACCACCAAGGCTGGTCTGCATGGTTATTATTTGATCTTACACTTCACAAAAGACACAGAACATTGTTCTAAAATCATTTTACTGGACAATTATCAGTACCACATATCAATGAAAAGTTAAAGTTAAAAGTTTGTTTTGTTTAATGACACCACTAGAGCACATTGATTTATTAATCATCAGCTATTGGATGTCAAGCAGTTGATAATGTTTTTGACATATAGTCTTAGAGAGGAAACTCACTATATTTTTCCATTAGTAGCAAGGGATCTTTTATATACACCATCCTACAGACAGGACAGCACGTACCATGGCCTTTGATATACCACTGCTTAATAAATGAATGTGCTCTAGTGGTGTTGTTAAAGAAACAAACTTTAACTTTAACACTGTTCTTTTTGTCAATACTTGCTACACAGACGCAGTTTTCACCTGGCATCTTAAAACTAAACTGTGTTGTTTACTATGGTAATCACATACATATAATATGCCAAAGGCAATGACCATGGAACTGCAGTACACCAATATTTCTGTTGTCATCAAAATCTTTGTTCTATGGACTGTACAACTTTGTTAACTGGACTGTACATTTTTTTAAAGACTCGGTACATACCAGGCCAGGGGTGTCGAAACTCAAAGATATGTGATCAGTGTATTTGGTCAATGGACTGTACATACCAGGGGTGTCTAAACTGAGGTGGGGAACCAGTCAACTCCTTAACGGCTTGTTCCCTCTGTTTCTTGCTCAGTATGAATTCATGAACTTTCTGTTTCACCTCGTTCGACGCAATAGCACCTGCAATAATACCACAAAAAAACAATCTGTCAAACAACGACACCTGTAGCAACAACGTGCAACATTACACATCAAACTGCAGGTAAAAATAAAATCGTACCAAGATTTCATCGTAATACAATGTAATGGGATACAGTAGAGTCAACCCTTTCATGTTTTATTTTCAAACTACAAGATATAGTGAAAAATAAGAACTCAAACTTTAACACTGAAAATCAAATTTTATTATATAACATTCAGTGAAATATCTTAAAATATCAGTGAAATAAAAGTGTTATCAGTCACTCAGTGACGATAACACATTTTAGAGTGAAAATTTAACTATTTCACTCCAAAATGTGTTATCGTCACTGTAGAAAGTGTTATCTTCACTATAAGAAAGCCGGAACTATTTCGACACTGGCAAATTATATGACTTTAAAGCCCTTAAAAATGACATTTGCTAATTCCTATATCTACATCCTAGATCTGGAAAATGACATTTGCTAATTCCTATATCTACATCCTAGATCTGGAAAATGACATTTGCTAATTCTATGACTTTCCAGGACCTTTATAAACCCTAATATAAGCAAGGAAACTCAAATAATAATTTCAAAAAAAATAAGAAAAAAAATAGTTTAAAAAAGTAAAAGGCCATCTTACTTTCGTCCTGTTTCTTCTTGTTTTTGATCTGCTGTAGCCGTTCCTTCTCCATGAGCTCCTTCTCCAGCCTCTGTTGCTGCTCCAGCTTGTGCTGCTGCTGCTGCTCAAAGTAACCCTGACATGACAGTTACATGCATCAAAGCAGACAGCCTTGATCCAAATGATCAAGTTCCTATGTTACTCTAAACAATATTGTTATTTAGGTATTAAAAGTTTAAACTCAACAGATAGAAATAATGAATTTACTAAGTAATGATTCAAAAGTAACTCTGACATGACAGTTACATGCATCAAAGCAGACAGCCTTGATCCAAATGATCAAGTTCCTATGTTACTCCAAACAATATCGTTATTTAGGTATTAAAAGTTTAAACTCAACAGATAGAAATAATGAATTTACTAAGTAATGATTCAAAAGTAACCCTGACATGACAGTTACATGCATCAAAGCAGACAGCCTTCATCCAAATGATCAAGTTCCTATGTTACTTTAAACAATATCATTATTTAGGTATTAAAAGTTTAAACTCAACAGATAGAAGTAATTAATTTACTAAGTAATGATTCAAAGTAACCCTGACATGACAGTTACATGCATCAAAGCAGACAGCCTTCATCCAAATGATCAAGTTCCTATGTTACTTTTAACAATATCGCTTTTAGATTTTAAAAGCTTAACTCAAAAGATAAAAATAATTATGTACAATATCATTATTACCGACTTGATAGATATAATCATTAATTAAACAAGTAATGACTCAAAAGTAACCATGACATGACAGTTACATACATCAAAGCAGACAGCCTTGATCCAAATGATCAAGTTCCTATGTTACTCTAAACAATATCGTTATTTAGGTATTAAAAGTTTCAACTCAAAAGATAAAGTAATGAATTTACTATTTAATTAAACAAGTAATGACTCGAAGTAACCCTGACATGACAGTTACATGCATCAAAGCAGACAGCCTTGATCCAAACGATCAAGTTCCTATGTTACTCTTAACAAAATCGTTATTTAGATATTAAAAGTTTCAACTCAGTTTTACCATCTTGACAGAATTAAAAACAATTAACTTACTCATTAATTAAACAAGTAATGACTCAAAAGCTGCAATATTTTACTATGTCTATTGTTTATTAAAATTAAAATATACAATGCCATCTTGTCTACAGGTATTTATATATCAGCATAGGACGATACAGCCTGTGTACCAATCAATTTCATTTATTAATGGAATAAATATTGTTTTAAACAAATAATAACAAATAGTAATTTACCAATTTTTTAAATAAAATTTTAAAATATAGTTCACACCTGAACCTATGTTGTACCATCTTGATGGCAGTAATGAATCCACTAATTTGTTTTCAAATTAAACAATACGTATATTTTTAAATAGCATACATAAACATACATGTACATGAATACATTAATGAATGCACACAAAAGTCCAAATATTATTGCAGTTTAAAACTATACTTGTTGACAAACTGCATAAACTAATCATGCAGCTGCTATTCCACAACGTTAAATAGAGAATATTAAATGCACACATGTATGTCCAATGTCACAACAATTTTTATTCACAATAAGCTTGAACAAAGAAAAACAGAAAATTGAATGAAGGAAGGAAATTATTTATTTAACGACGCACTCAAAACATTTAATTACAGTTATATGGCATCGGACATATGGTTAAGGACCACACGGATATTGAGAGAGGAAAGAAAGAAACAAATGTTTTATTTAACGACGCAATCATCACATTTTATTTACGGTTATATGGCGTCGGACATATGGTTAAGGACCACCCAGATATTGAGAGAGGAAACCCGCTGTTGCCACTTCATGGGCTACTCTTTCTGATTAGCAGCAAGGTATCTTATATATGCACCATCCCACAGACAGGATAGCACATACCACAGCCTTTGATATACCAGTCGTGGTGCATTGGCTAGAACGAGAAATAGCCCAATGGGCCCACCGATGGGGAACGATCCCAAACCGACCGCGCATCAAGCTAGCGCTTTACCACTGGACTACATCCCGCCCTTTGAATGAATGAATGAATAAATGAATGAATGAATGAATGAATGAATGAATGAATGAATGAATGAATGAATGGATGGATGGATGGATGGATGGATGGATGGATGGATGGATGGATGGATGGATGGATGGATGGAAGAATGGATGGATGGATGAATAAATGAATATTTAATGACACCTCAGAATGAATGAATGAATGAATGTTTACTGACACCCTAGCACAAGGAATACAGATGTTGTTTAGGAAGGTGCTTAAAATAACAACTTGTTTTCAATAATAAGTCTTCTACTTTAAAACATAAGAAACACCCTACCACTGGCCACATGAATGAAAACATATTCATAGAATGTTAACAAAGATGGCGAAATTATAAATAAAAAGACTAGAAACACAACACCATGAATTAGTCTTAAAAATCAATTTTAATCAGAAATGTATTATTGTAGCCATCAAAGCATTTTACAAAAAAAAATTTTAAAGTTGCCATGGCAGCAGCAACGGTAACAAATTACTAATTTGAATGCCGCCGAGGCTACAAAATAGCTCTGAAAACAAGCATGCAGCCATTTTTGGACCATTTTACTGAGAAAAAGTTTTAAAGTTTGTTTTGCTTAACAACACCACTGAAGCTCATTGGTTACATCTCCGGCTATTGGACGTCAAACATTTGGTAACTTTGACATAGTCTTCAGAGGAAACATTTAAAGCTTGTTTTGCTTAACGACACCACTGGAGCACATCGATTAATTAATCATCGGCTATTGAAGCATTTGGTAATTCTGACACGTAGTTATCAAGAGGAAATCCCGCTACTTTTTAACATTAGCAGTCAAGGATCTTTTACACGCATTTTCCCCCCACAGACAGGACAGCACATACCACAACCTTTGATATACCAGTTATGGGGCAGTTATCAGAAAATCAGGCAAGTGCTCTACTAACTCAGCTACATTCTTCCCTTTATTTCACTGAGAAATGTCAAAGTTGAAACTAACTTATTTATTGTCTTCATTCATGTTAGAACATACAAAAATACTTTAATAATTGAAGACAAAGAAGAAAGACATTTGTTTAAAACATTTGTTTAACCTACAACATTTTCATTAGCTAGGCAACCACACAAATTAATAAATCATTGGATTTTTTTTTTTGTCTGAACCTGTAACCCCTAAAAGAAATGGTAAACTATCTGATCCGTTACCCCCTCTATTGTTAGTGTTAGGGTTAGTTTTAAGATTAGGGGAGTGAGATTTAGCTCAGTGGGTTGAGTGCTCGCTTGAGGTGCTTGAGTTCCAGGATCGAACCACCCTGGTGGATCCATTCAGCTGATTGGATTTTTTTCTCGTTCCAACCAGTGCACCACAACTGGACAAAGGCCGTGGTATGTGTTTTCCTGTCTGTGGGAAAGTGCATATAAAATATCCCTTGCTGCATTAGAAAAAATGTAGTGGGTTTCCTCTGATGACTACGAGTCAGAATTACCAAATGTCTGACATCCAACAGCCGATGATTAATTAATCAATGTGCTCTAGTGGTGTCATTAAACAAAACAAACAAACAAAAGCTTTAAAATTAGAGTTAGATTTAGGGTTAGGGTTAATTTTTGGGTTAGGGCGAGGTTCCCTCTTCATACATGGATCAGTATAATGGTGGGTATCAGTATAATGGTGGGTATCAGTATAATGGTGGGTAGCAAGTGGATATCTTTTAAGGAAACAACTGTGTATGTACTGATGTTTTACAAGAATTAAGGAAACATTAACATAATATTATATCTCAAGGTTAGGGGGATGATAAACAGTGTAATAAAGTTAACCAAATAATCTTTAACATTTAAAATAAAGAATCCTATTTATTTATTTATTTTATTTTATTTTCATGCTTATATCCAATAAAGGTTCAAGCACACTGTTCTATGCACACATCTCAGCTATCTGGGCTGTCTGTCCAGGACTATGGGTTAGTTGTTAGTGGTTAGTGAGAGAGAAGGGGGTGTAGTGGTCTTACACCTACCAACTGAATTGTTAAAACTCACTCTGAGTGGGAGCCGGTACCGGGCTGCGAACCCTGTACCTACCAGCCTTATGTCTGATGGCTTACCCACGACACCACCAAAGCCGGTATGTATATATAATTAACAACTATTACTAATTAATGATATGTTTTGACAGTTTACAACTTTTCAATTCATCCCTGTACCTACTAGCTTTATGTCCGATGGCTTACCTACGACACCACCGAGGCCGGTATGTATATATAATTAACAATTATGACTAATTAATCATATGTTTCGACAGTTTCCAACTTCTCAATTCAGCTGCATCACAGGTGCTCGCAAATTGTATTATTAATTACTGACCGACCAAAACACCGCATGACATCCGATCAAGAAGGGCTGCATGTAAATCACTGAAAGGCAGATCGCAATAATTGCTAATAACTACAGCGACTATTTCAAGATGTCGGGTAGCACAGGGGGCAAAAACATTCCGCACAGTGTTGTCCGGCCATTGTACAAGTTCGACACCTGATCGAACAGGGCTGCATGTAAATGATTCAAAGGCAGATCGCAGCAATTCCTAATCACGCTAAGTAATTTAATGAGCAGCGACCACTGTATGATGTTGTTGTAGCGCAAGGACAAAAATATAAAAATAATTTCCACTTACAAGTTTTGCGTAGGCAGAAGCAAAGCATACTCAGTAAGTGGGAGGTGAAAGTTTTGTAGCTTTAATTAGGTTGTATCAGAAAAGAATCTGTTTATAAAGACACCCGAGTATGTTTTTTTGACTATAGGTATTAGGTGTTTAATTGGGAGATAACCATATGTCCATTTGTCAATTTGATCCCGCAAATGTCATTTCTGACCGAATGCGTTGGCCTGAGGTTAAAAATGAAACATTTGTGGGTATCAAATAGACAATAACACCCGCAAATCTAAAAACTCCATATGGTTATGTCCATTGTAAACTGAATCGTTTTTCTATGGAACTAACTGTATATTTGGTATTTCTTGAAAAAAATACCTGGCAACCATCTAACTGTAGACCTTTGAATGGTCAACTTTGCCTGTTCCAATTGCTAATGACGTCACTTTCTAATGACGACGTCACTTTCTAATGACGTCATTATCTTTCGGGATGTTATTTTCATTTGATCCCAGAAAAAATGTGTAATTAACCAATAACAATACAGAACACACTCGCCATCAGTTTGCAATGTCTGGTAACTGCGGCACCTGATCTAGACAGTGAAAGGTGATATCCACTGTCATCACATAAGTACAATGTTTTCATCAATGATAAGAGAAAATTTAGTATACAACAATCAAAGAAAGATCATGAAAGGAAATTATGCCTCAAGAGAGCAAAGGAGGTTTAAGGAGTGGCTTTAAAATGCAGAATTCTAAAAAAAAATCCATTCAATTATTCGTCAATGACAGAAATTTTAGAATACATCATTCGAGGAATGATAAAGAAAGGATGCCATGCCTCACCAAAGGAACAGTTTTTAGAGTGGCATTAAAATCAGAAAACAAATTCACACAATTTCTTTTTAGTATACCAATCAATGAATGATGAAGAAAGGATGACATGCGTCTCCAAACCAAAGGAACAGTTATCAGAGTGGAGTTAAAATACAGAACAATCCATACATTCTTTTATCAATGATATAATTATTTCTTTTAGTATGCATCAACAACCAAGGAATGATATGAAAAAAGGGATGTCATGAACAACCAAGGAATGATATGAAGGGATGTCATGGACAATTTACACAAAAAGGAAATCAAGCCTCACCAAAAGCGAATGAACAGTTTTTAGAACGGCATTAAAATCCAGAAATTCAAAACAAAATCCACATTTATTCATCAAAGATATATATAAAATGAGTATACATCAACAATCAAGGAATAATATGAAGACGGGAATGTCATGAACAATCAAGGAATGATATGAAGACGGGAATGTCATGAACAATCAAGGAATGATATGAAGACGGGAATGTCATGAACAATCAAGGAACGATATGAAGACGGGAATGTCATGAACAATCCAGGAATGATATGAAGACGGGAATGTCATAAACAATCAAGGAATGATATGAAGACGGGAATGTCAGGAACAATCAAGGAATGATATGAAGACGGGAATGTCATGAACAATCAAGGAATGATATGAAGACAGGAATGTCATGAACAATGAAGGAATGATATGAAGACGGGAATGTCATAAACAATCAAGGAATGATATGAAGACAGGAATGTCATAAACAATCAAGGAATGATATGAAGACAGGAATATCATGAACAATCCAGGAATGATATGAAGACGGGAATGTCATGAACAGTCAAGGAATGACTTGAAGACAGGACTGCCATGCCTCACCCACACGCGGGTTAGGAAGAGTGTCAGAGGACAAAAGCGTTGGCGTGCAGCATACAGAAAATATACTGATACCTACAATATGTACCTTGATATGCTCGTGGAGCTGCTTCTCGTGCTCCTGCTCCAGCTGCTGCCGCTGCTGCTCATACTGCTGCAGCAGGAAGTGCTGCTGTAGCTGCTGCTGCTGCTTGATGGAGGCCAGCTGCTGCTGGAGGTGCTGGTCCTGGAATAGTTCCTGGGGCACGAACGGACGCCGACCCGTCTCCGGGGATCCTAGGGGTGATGTCTGATTAATATCTGGAGACAAAAAGAGAAAGAAAAAAAATTAAAGGATGTAAAATCCGATTATTATTATCATGATTCACTGAATTAAAAGTTTATTTTTAGGATGTTTTTAAATGAGTTCTGCAGAATTAATGAAAAGAAAATATATATATATATATTATTTTCAATATTTGTCAAAAATGAGTCAAACTTGATAGCAAAGCTTCATCTTTCATCCACTGCAGGCCCTTGGATTCCACTGAAACAATCAGTTCCAGTAGCATGTCGGTAAAACCACTGAACCGGAAAAACATTTCCCATGATTATTATATCAAGTACGACTATTTAACAAAAATAATATATATATCACAACTGGTCAAAAGCTGTAGTATGTGCTGTCCTGTTTGTGGGAAAGTGCATATAAAAGATCCCTTGCTGCATTAGGAAAAATGTAGCGGGTTTGCTCTGATGACTGAGTCAGAATTATGAAATGGTTGACATCCAGTAGCTGATAATTAATCAATGTGCTCCAGTGGTATTGTTAAACAAAACAAACTTTTTTCCTTCACAGAACAAGTTTCCATTGTAACAAAGGCTGTGGCATGTACTATCCTGTCTGTGGGATAGTGCATATAAAAGATTCCTTGCTGCTGATCAAAAAGAGTAGCCCATGAAATGGCGACAGCGGGTTTCCTTTCTCAATATCTGAGTGGTCCTTAACCATATGTCCGACACCATATCACCGTAAATAAAATGTGTTGAGTGTGTTGTTAAATAAAACATTTCCTTCCTTTCTTCATTCAATTTTAAAAAATAAGCAGAAAAGATGTCTGGGTATGATTACCTCCCTTGCGAAGAGTACATTTTTTGAAACACGAACAGTGAAGTACAGCTGACACTATATCACCGCTGCATTCATGACAGTTCTTTCATGGAAGGTTGAGTTTTAATGGCTTAAAACCGTGTCCTATTGATTTAAAAGGACGTCCTCGTTCTATGGAGGCTCAATATAGCACAAATGTGAGCTGCATGAATACACTCAACGGTTCAGCTGTTTGATCAAGTACAATCCACCATATTTAAATACCACGACTATGTGTGCAGTCATGTCTCAAGAAATCTTGTACTTACTTACTATTCTATGAAACATCTACATGTAGTATACAAATTGGACCCATTAGGCTATTTCTCGCTCCAGCCAGTGCACCATGACCTGAATATAAAAGGCTGTGGTATGTGTTACCCTGTCTGTGGGATGGTGCATATAAAAGATCCTTTGCTGCTAATCGAAAAGAGTAGCCCATGAAGTTGCTACAGCAAGATTCCTTTCTCAATATCTGTGTGGTCCTGAACCTATGTCCTGGGTACACACCTCAGCTATCTGGAACCTCGTCTGTCCAGTACAGAGAGTTAGTGGTTAGTTATTAGTGGTTATATATAATAGTCAGAGAGAAGTTGGAGTAGTAACCTTACACCCAACCATTGAGTCATCTGGGTGAGAGCCTGTACCGGGAGGCGAACCTAGTACCTACCGGCTTTAAGCCTGGTGGCTTAACCACTACACCACCGAGGCCTGTAATATACAACTGCCCTGTATTAAGCAGCGACCTGTCTTAAGAGCACCCTAAAGATAATGACCATGTATGTAACCAAATGTCTTCATAAGCCACTAATATTTTACAAAATCATCTATATACAAATTCACTTGTAATATAAGCACTTCATTTTCCTCCCAAATCATCCAATATGTAAACTGTTCCGTATTCACAAGCCACTAATCTAAAGAACCTTTGGTACCAAGCAGGGTGGGACGTAGCCCAGTGGTAAAGCCCTCGCCTGCTCCACAGTCAGTCTACGATCGATCCCCGTCGGTGGGCCCATTGGGCTATTTCTCATTCCAACTAGTACACCACGACTGGTATTATATCAAAGGCTGTGGTATGTTCTATCCTGTCTGTGGGATGGTGAATATAAAAGACCCCTTGCTACTAATGGAAACACGTACCTGGTATCCTCTCTAAGACTATATGTCAAAATTACCAAATGTTTGACATTCAACAGCCAATAATTACTAAATCAATGTGCTCTAGTGGTGTTGTTAAACAAAACAACATTTTGTTACTATGCTGTCAAATCATGTAATATGAACATAACCTATATGAAGCAGCGGGTTTCCTCTCCCAAAATCTGTGTGGTCCTTAACCATATGTCCGATGCCATATAACTGTAAATAAAATGTGTTGAGTATGTCGTTAAATAAAACATTTCCTTCATTTTCTGTCTTGGGATTCAACAAGTTTTAATACACTCCAAGATGACCGCTTAAAGTCTTCACTGCCCACCCCACAACCCTTCCTTCTTTTTCCCATTATGTCTTTATAGAATGAATTACAATTTGAATGCATGATAGGAAAAAAACAGTCTCAAAAGAACCGATTAACCCGAATGACCTCACAGACAATCCAATCTTACAATTCAATGTTATATTTATAGACCTAATAGCATTTAACTTAAATTCTTTTATTTACCCCCAAAAACATATTTAACCCAACTGAACTAAACCAAAATATATATATTTAAATTCACATTACTTAGATAACCTTACAGCCTTCAATAAATCTAGGTCTGTAATTGGCAATAAGATATTTATTACATCATGTCATCGTCATTGCCTTGAAACGAAACTGTGATAATATTTCTTATATAACGTAGATTAAATAGCGCTACTTGTACATTTAATACATATAATATCCCTTAATGATGAACAAAATTGAATACGACTTGGATATGTGGACTATGGAGATGGACAATTAGCAGGGACCAGGTGCTGCTTTCAGTTAATACGGGCAAATGGATTAGCGTAGCTGACAATCTGACTCAATGATATAATGGCTATATTATCAGCCACGTATTACATGTGTTAAATGTGTGCACTTGAAAGTGTGGTTATCAAAAACTCAAATTAATTGCCGCTAATGAATATTCATTAAGTGATATTGTCATGCAGTAACTACATGTATAATGGAAATATTATTAGCTGTGTATATTTACCGAAATTAACAACATATTACTGATGGAAATAAATGAAAGAACACACATATACAGTAGTACCAGATAATACTGACTGCAACCAAAGCCACCATCTAGAGTACAAGGAAGAAAGGAAATGCTTTATTTAATGATGCACTCAACACATTTTATTTACGGTTATATTGTGTAGGACATATGATCCTATGTATGTGAAAATTCATGAAAATAAGGTAAAAATTGAAGTCGCTAGAGCAGTGATGTTGTAAGTATTAGTTTTAGTAACACCAATTCTTGTTCACACTGGGGTGGGGCGTAGCCCAGTGGTAAAGCGCACGCCTGATGCACGGTTGGTCTAGGATCGATCCCCGTCAGTGGGTCCACTGGGCTATTTCTCATTCCAACCAATGCACCACGACTGGTATATCAAAGGCCATGGTATGTTCTATCCTGTTTGTGGAATGGCGCATATAAAATATCCCTTGCTACTAAAGGACAAAATTAATGTAGCGGGTTTCCTCTCTTTGACTGTGTCAAAATGACCATATGTTTGACATTCAATAGCCGGTGATTAATAAATCAATGTGCTCTAGTGGTGTCGTTAAACAAAACAAACTTTGTTCACACTGGTCTCAGTGGCCTAGTGGTTAGGTCATGAGCTCTAGAGTTCACGCAACTATTGCAGCCAATCAGCAGTAAATCCATTTTTAAGCTTAGCTGCCCCCTTTTTTAAAATTGTATTTTGTTGGGAGTCAGAACTCATTTCACCGAGAGGTTAGCAATAATCAAAATGGGAACAAACTCCAATAATTATGAAGTAAACACAGCATTGATTGCCGAAACTAGAACTGAATGCCACACACACCATGTCGTATGTTGTGTGTGTCTATGCTGAGGTTTCATGGGAGTTGCTTCCCTTGACAAGCATCTTAAAGTAATGTGTGGCAAATATTTTTTCTTTCTTTCTTTAAAAAAAAAGTCAAATGATGTCATAGGGGCAATTCTCTTCTTCCATGGTAGGAACTTAACATTGTTTATTTAAGTGCTACATAGAAGCTAATGTTTGTATACTTGACAATGTAAAAACAAGAATATCAGTGAGGTACATAAAGTTTGTTTTGATTAACAACACCACTAGAGCACATTGATTTATTAATCATCAGCTATTGGATGTCAAATATTTGGTAATTTTGACATACAGTCTTAGAGAATGAATGAATGAATGAATGAATGAATGAATGTTTAACAACACCCCAGCACGAAAAATACATCGGCTGTTGGGTTTCAAACTATGGTAAATGCAAAAACAATGTGATACATTCTTAGAGAGGAAACCTGCTGGACAAACCAGTTACATTTTTCCATTAGTAACAAGGGATTTTTTATATGCACCATTCCACCGACAGGACAGCACATACCACTGCCTTTGATATACAATCATGGTGCACTGGCTGCAATGAAAAACAGCCCAATGGGCCCACTGACGGGGATCGACCCAAGGCCGACCACACATCCAGCAAGCGCTGTGGGCTACGTCCCACCTTCTAGGGTGAGTTTTAATGACTATTAATCACTCCTAGTGAAGGTGTAAAGCCACTACTATGCATAAGACATCTCTATCACTAACCATTAACCACTAACCATTGACCTCTTTGCTGGACAAACTGGCCTGAAGCATGTAGCTGAGAGCCCAGTCTTGCATGCTTGAAATTTACATGAATGTACACACACACACAGATAAAAAAAAACTATTTTTAAAATGGAGTCAAAGGAATCCTTGTTCAACGACTATTACTACCAACATACATGTAGCTGAAAATCGTGACGCCCAGCAATTCAATTGATAATGCGCACTTTCAATTCACCCCAGTGTATTATAAAAACAGCCAGAGGCAATGCATACTTTGTGACCTATTAAATATGACGACAAGCTATATATAAATAGCGTCCGTGCGTATTATACATGTACATGTATGTAGTATTAGGCAGGGTCAAGCATGCGTGAAGTGTCCAAATGGAACTCGGGGCTCTTTGTTGTGGGTATGAATATGTTCATTGGAGGCATAATTCAGTAATAATAATAATAATAATAATAATAATAATAATAAATGGATCAGCAGGGACCATTTTGTTGATTAGCGATATTTCTAGTCAATTGAAAATTGATTAGCAACACCAGTTTAATCATTAAACTAATTAATTAAATTAATGTTTTAAAATTGTGTAGCAATTTCTGAAACGTGCGTAGTGAATCATGATGCTGTACTGAATAAAACATTTCGTGGTAAATTAAATAAAAAAAAAAAAAAAAGAGTTTAATTTAACTTTTATTATTTCTTATATGGTTAAAACGTAATTGGTATGGTCATCATCATACAGTTAAAGTTTGTTTTGTTTAACGACACCACTAGAGCGCAATGATTAATTAATTAATCATTGGCTATTGGATGTCAAACATTTACTCACAAGACACCCTCTGCAATTAAGAAAATGTCTACGGCAAAAAACAAGTAATGGAAAAAAAGAAAAAAAAAGAGAATATAGAAACATGACGTGGAGAAGTAGAAACCCCACAGCATTGCTCACTGCCATGGAATATTGCAAGGGTTGTAGATGAACCATTTCTTCTCTGTATAAATACTGTCTGTAGGATGGAAGAAAGAAAGAAATGTTTTATTTAATGACGCACTCAACACATTTTATTTACGGTTATATGGTGTCAGACATATGGTTAAGGTGGGATGGAAGAAGAAGGAAATGTTTTATTTAACGACGCACTCAACACATTTTATTTACGGTTATATGGTGTCAGACATATGGTTAAGGACCACACAGATACTGAGGAAGGAAACCCGCTGTCGCCACTTCATGGGCTACTCTTTTCGACTAGCAGCAAGGGATCTTTTATATTCACGATCCCATAGACAGGATAGTACATACCACTGCCTTTGATGTACCAGTCGTGGTGCACTGGCTGGAGTAAAAGATCACTTGTTACTAATGGAAAAAGGTAGCAGGTTTTCCCTCTAAGACTATATGTCAAAATTACCAAATGTTTGACATCCAATAGCCGATTATTAATAAATCAATGTGCTCTAGTGGTGTCGTTAAATAAAACAAATTTTCTCTGTATAAAGGGACATAATTCCTGATTTTTAAACCACTTTGTTCAGACAACAGCTTTGTTTTTAAACAATTAAAATTACCGATTAATCTTCCTGTTTAGAATATCAGTGCCTGCATATCCAATGTGTTTCTGGTCATATTAATATTTGTAAATATAGACTGGCCTGGGTGGTGTCGTGGTTAAGCCATCAGACATAAGGCTGGTAGGCACACGTTTCACAGCCCGGTACCAGCTCCCACCCAGAGCGAGTTTTAATGACTCAATGGGTAGGTGTAAGACCACTACACCCTCTTCTCTCTCAGTAACAACTAACCACTAATGATGTATTTTAAAGTTAATAAGCAATCAAACTTTTAGTTTGAAGGCTATAACTGTTCACACATATAAACACAATACAATAATAAATTATTATTTTTAAATTGATGATTTAAAAAACAAAACTGTAAAAAGAAAACAAAATTTAAAAATTGAATTACACTGATTATATTTAGACTCTACTATACTTACAGTGCAACCTGGCAAAATAAGGAAAGCTGAATGCATTCAACATGTTTGGTTGGTTTCTGGCGTCTTGACTGTACCACATAAACTGTTTCGATGTCATTGAATAGTAAGTACTGTACAGTAAGCAAGATAGTGTTTTGTAAAAGTTACACACGTGTATAAAAACAAATCATCCATTGCATTTTTGACATCTTCAAAACGTTTTTTCACTGCTTTTGTCATAACAAACAACTCATTTTAAAAGTACAGTTCAGTAACTTTTTTTAATCATTAATGTAGATGAATAAAGAATATATCCCTTGAAGATTTATGTCAATTTGTTTTGTTTTTCAGAAACCACGCACATACATGTCTATTGGATGGTTTTGATATGTGTCCAAATGTCTAGACACAATCAAGATTATTCCTAAACAGTCACAATGCTAAGGATGGATGAAAAGCATTAAATGCTAATCCTTTTCGTTTATGTTTTTAATTTCTTCCACTGGCTGGAGAACCATGCATTTGGATATCACGACATAATTTTTTTTTTTTTAAACAGAAAAAAAGAGAAGAAACATTACTACAAAATTAACCGTGTAACAAATTATCCTTCCAATGATGCACAAACACAGAAACACCCACAACAAATTTCTTCAGATAATTAAAGGTTTCCGATTCCTCCACTGCAACTTCCTGACAAACTGAAAGAACGGACTGTTGCAGCTGAACTACTACTATCTATACACCTCTTCAATAACACAACACCCAGGCCTCAGATGTCACAATTCGTTCTAATGACAGCGGCTCCCGTTCTAATGACGGTGGGTGGCTCCCGTCACGTCCAAAAGATTACAGTGACTTTGCCAATAAACAGATATGGAATAAGCAGTGGGATAAGATGACGGTTAATTCTGAATGACCACATGAGACACCTGGCGGTCCTGCCCTGGCCAAGTGGAGACCCGGACTAATATGACATTCCTAGCTGCCGCACAAGTTGTTATCCTTGCACAACGGTCTAATGATCCAACATTCGGCTATACACCCAGGCTATAAACCTAGCACACATGATCACTCACGTGGAACAATCGGGCTCCTCTCATGACCAATAAACTCAATGAAGCCTGGCATACGACCCGACATGACCTTTTTGAATACGGCAGACTAAAGTAGCCACGTTAATAGCTTTGTTGTGAGGATAAGTGTTGTTTACACACAAAAAGTGTCGGGGGCTATTTATACATAATGCAAGTCCTCCGCTACATTAACCATATGCATACTATACTGCCATACGACATACGCTATAACACCATACACCATACACCATACGCTGTAACACCGGTTCTCCCGTAATTGTCATATTGATACAGATGGGCAGTAACGTGTCACTTAGTGGTTAGAGCATTCTCTTTGAGGTGCCATTGCAATGGTCATGTTCAAATGTTGGGTTTTATTTTATTAGCAAGTTTTATTTATTTGTTTGTTTGTTTATTTGTTTTTGTTGTTTGGGTTGTTTTGTTTTTTTGTGTGTTTTTTTGGGGTGGGGGGAGTCAAAGGGATTTTTGGAGGTGTGTTGAATTTGTTTGGTTTTTTTTCTTTCTTAAAACACACACACACACACACACAAACAAAACACACAAACACAAACACACACAAACACACACACACAACACACACACACACACACACGCACAAACACACACACAAACACACACACACACACACACACACACACACAAACACACAACACAACACAAACACACACACAAACACAAGCACACACACACACACACACACAACACACACACACAACACACAACAAACACACACACACACACACACACACACACACACACAAACACACACACACACAAACACAACACACACAACACACACACACACACACACACACACACACACACACACACACACACACACACACACACACAAACACACACAAACCATAAAAAAAAACCCAGCCCCACAACAACTTTGCTTTTCGTGAATGATTCTTTATGACCATTATAATTATGACATTTTAAATACCTAATGCCGATAGCTGCTAATTGATACAAACAATGTGCTGAGGTATTATTAAATCAACACTAATTTTGCTGGTATTTAAACAATGCTGTTCTTGGTTAGTATTAGAAACCTGCTAAATTTTACCATTAATAGCAAGGGATCTTCAATGTGCACTTTCCCACAGACAGGACAGCACACACCCTGGCCTTTGATATAGCAGTCATGGTGCACTGGCTGGAGCGGGACATTACCCAGTGGGCCCAACGGCGGGGATCGATCCTAGACCAACGGCACATCAAGTGAGAACTTTAACACTGAGCTACATGCAACCCTAAAATGTAGTAGCAAATGCAAAGGACTTCTCTCACACAAATTGGTTCAGAAAAGGTCCAGGGCCCCGTTCCACGAAGCAATCTTAGCACTAAAATCACCTGAGTGCATAAAGTAGCTATGCACTTAAGGTGATCTTAGGGGCTAAGATCACTTCGTGGAACGGGGCAAAGGCAGCTCCACGTTGTATGGCCAGGCTGTACTTGAATGTTAGCAAAAAATAATCATTATCGTCTTTGTTCTCTCGATAAGTGTTGTTTACCTATAATCATGTCAATCTATTTATATCAAATGGATAATAAAAAAAAGAGAGAAAAAGTCCACAATATTTAACTGATATCCTATGACGCAGATGCTATCTGAACAATGTAGGTTAACGTTTTGTGATAAACTTTATGTGACCTGTTTCAAGTAGCGCGTTTGAATATATTCTTTACAAATTATAGTGTTTACAGTCACAGCGACTTAATTCGAATTTAAATTTACATATATACATTTATTTGGAATAAAGGAAAATGCATTAATATTTGCAGGGTTTTCAAAGTCTATAAGTCATGTACAATGTATTCAGAAGAAAGGAAGGATGGAAATGTTTTATTTAATGAAACACTCAACACATTGTATTGAAGGTTATATGGCATCAGATATATGGTTAAGGACCACACAGATATAGAGACAGGCCTTTGCTACACCAGTCGTGGAACACTGGCTGGCTGGAATGACAATGTATTCAGAATTCCAAATTTTTGAAAATAGCTAGACTGTCCATTTCCACTTTGACATAAATTGAATAGTGAACCGATAGCGTAGTTTATGTTGTTTTGATGCAAAATAAAAGTATATTATATGTAAATTTGATGAAGGAGCTTTTGTCTCTTAGAAAATTGATTAGCAATTACTGTTTAATGTCTTAAAATTGTGTAGCGATCTCTGAAACTTGTATAGCGAATCACGACGATCTCTGAAACTTGCTTAGCGAATCACAATGTGATACTGAACAAAATGTCTGATCACCATAATTGTCATCATCATCATCTTCATCCTAATTATCATCATTCTCACATGTACCACCTAACAATAATGTTCATAAACATGGTATGTTACACTTTTTGTGACACCCCCCCCCCCCCCCAAAACAACAAAAAACAACAACAAAAAACAACTCAAGCTGTGTGCTTATTCACAAAAAGAGCAGTCTACGTAGGCTATATTTTCTGCTTTAATATTCTTACCTATTCATCTTATTTAGTCTGGTTTGTAGCATACAGGGAATTCTAGCTGTGAAATATTCATGCCCTACACCCAAGGATATTACGGTACAACAAAAACTCAGCGAGTGTGATCAGGTATGGAATCGCAGTCACTACAATAATGTCATTCATGAAGTCATGTACACAGGAAATGCCCATTAAACATTTACCATGTGCTATTCTTTACAACTATATTCAATCAGAGGCTGTGTCTAACGACACTAATTATTTAGCTCAAACTATTGCTTTATCCTAGTAACAGCTATTTATTAACATTTAATTAAATTTCAGTCACAATAGTTACAGCTTAAAGGCATCCCATTGGGCCATATAGTCATAGCAGCGTGAGTGTGTTCATTTCTGCATGAACATGTAAAAATAAAGATGTCAGGGGATGTCACATCTGATAAAGAAGGAAATGTTTTATTTAACAACACACTCAACTCATTTTATTTACAGTTATATGGCATCAGACATATGGTTAAGGACCACACAGATAATGAGAGGAAACCTGCTGTCACCACTTCATGGGCTACTCTTTTCGATTAGCAGCAAGGGATCTTTTATATGCACCATCCCACTGACAGGGTAGTACATACCATGGCCTTTGATGTACCAGTCATGGTGCACTGGCTGGACCGAGAAATAGCCCAATGGGCCCACCAATGGGGATCGATCCCACACTGACCGCGCATCGTGAGGGTGCTTTACCACTGGTCTACGTCCCGCCCCTTACATCTGATGTCACTTTTAAATTTATGCTTTGTATTATTGAGCATCGTATGTTGTTTAAGAAAAAAAAAAAAAAAAAAAAATTCTAAATAAAATATGGCCCATTGGGCTATTTCTCATTCCAGCCAGTGCTCCACAACTGGTGTAACAGTGGCCGTGGTATGTACTATCCTGTCTGTGGGGTGGTGCATATAAAAGATCCCTTGCTGCCAATCGAAAAGAAACAGCCTATGAAGTGGCGACTGCGGGTTTCTTCTCTCATTATCTGTGTGGTCCTTAACCATATGTCTGATGCCATATAACCCGTAAATAAAATGTGTTGAG
This sequence comes from Gigantopelta aegis, assembly GCF_016097555.1. NCBI lineage: Eukaryota > Metazoa > Mollusca > Gastropoda > Neomphalida > Peltospiridae > Gigantopelta > Gigantopelta aegis. The sequence goes on from NC_054707.1 coordinate 16,490,855, forward strand.
TGTGTTGTTAAATAAAACGCTTCCTTCCTTCAAAATAAAATATGTTTAAGTTATGTTATGTTATGTTATGTTATTTTATGTTATTGATAAGTACGGTATATTTATATTTAATTATAAGGACTGTCTGTTATTTCTTAAGGTTCATCATGGTATGAACCAAAAAAACACACACAACAAACTTTTAATGAAAAGCTTCACTAATTTGCAATGGAAGAGTTAATTATGTTTTGAGTGCATTAATTTTAATTTTTAACCAAATTTTTGCTAAATTAACCACTACTGGTATTTGATATTTTTCAAAGAAACAATGGTTAAAATGACAATATAACAAACTGATAATATAACCCAAATCTACCGGATCCTTTCAAACCAAACTTGAATGATTCGGCTAGTAAATTCTCAGCAGTGGGTGGCCAGCATTAAGCAAGATATACATATTAAACATGTAACTTATGAGTTCCAATTTAGTATTAGAAAATCTTTGTTGTATTCTAACCGGCCTTGGCAGTGTCGTGGTTAAGCCATCGAACATAAGCCTGGTAGGTATAGGAAGGACATTTTTTATTTAGCGATGCACTCAACACATTTTATTTATGGTTATATGGTTATATGGCGTCAGACATATGGCTAAGGAATACACAGATATTGAGAGAGGAAATCTGCTGTTGCAACTTCATGGGCTACTCTTTTCGATTAGCAGCAAGGTATCTTTTATATGCACCATCCCACACAGGATAGTACATACCACGGCCTTTGTTACACCAGTTGTGGAGCACAGGCTGGAACGAGAAATAGCCCAATAAGTCCACCGACGGGGATCGATCCTAGACCGACTGCGCATCAAGGGTTCACAGCGACTCAATGAGTAGGTGTAAGGTCACTATATCCTCTTCTCTTTCACTAACGACTAACAACTAACGACTAACAACTAACGACTAACAACTACCGACTAATCCACTGTCCTGGACAGACAGCCCAGATAGCTGAAATAAGTGGAAATGAATAAAATGTTGTATTTTATCTTAATACATTGCTATCACTAATACTGGTATCAGATTTATAAACTTTAAAAAAACAAAACATGTTTATTCAATGATGCAGATGTGTGGTCTCATAAGTTAAAAGCATGGTACTTGAGTTCAAATCCATGACCTGAACACAACAAAAAGTTCAAATTTCATTGTTCACAGCTGAAGATTCTTGAAAACTAATCTACAATTAGAACAATCGTTTGACGTCAGAGGTATGGGTTAAGAATGGTGACTGTCCTCGCAATTCTGACTTTAATATATTATTACACCATGACCTTAAGTAACGCTAGGATTTTTATTTTTTCAGCTGTCTTTCCTGTTTTATTAAAAAAGATATATTAATATTAATATCTATCCTCCACAAAATATTTTATTTTTTAAAAAGCTGGTTTACCTAAGAGTGCCTCTTTTGTTTAACAAACATACTTGATACAAAAATACCGGCATCGGTGGTGTTATGATTAAGCCATTGGATATAAGGCTGGTAGGTACTGGGTTCATATCCCAGTACCGCCGGCTCCCACCCAGAACAAGTTTTAATGACTCAATGGGTAAGTGTAAGACCACTACACCCTCTTCTCTCTCACTAACCACTAACAATTAACAACTAACCCACTGCCCTGGACAGATATACCAGATAGCTGATGTATTTGTATTTTGTGTGTGTGTGTGTGTGTGTGTGTGTGTGTGTGCCCAGGACAGCATGTTTGAACCTTAATTGGATATAAGCAAGAAAATGAGTTTGAATGAATGAATGAATGAATGAATGAATGATACAAAAATGTATGATTTAAAAAAGCTGTTTTACCCAAGAGTGCCCCGTTGTTAAATAAACATATTTGATACAACAATGTATATTAGCATTATAACTGTTTTCATTTGTAAACAAAAATAATTATTACAATATTATATAAATTCAAGATTTTTTGTCTTCTTTTTGTCCTTTTTTTTTTTTTTAGACAAAAAATATATAACAAATTTATTATTATTACTTTTTTTTTTACACGTAAACAAAACTGCACATCGTAAACAAAACTGCACATCGTCCCTTTCCTGGGCCCCCTGGGTTTATAAATAGCTGAATAGTTGTTTTGCTGTGACAATGTTGACCCGAGCGGTACACAGTCAAAGTGTGTCATCTTTGACGTCATACCAAACCCCTCCAGCAGAGGTCTGCTTGATAGCCAGATGCAGGCTGATAATAAATAGAATTATTAGCACCAAACCGCCATGGGTCACATAGGTTATATCCAGATATTACTCTGATACCCAAATACTAACATCATTACAGGCAAAGCTTCTTATACTCACATCACCACCACCACCATCACTACAACCAAACCATTTCTTTTGCCCCAAATTGTACCGTACATGTAATGTGAAGATAATATTAGTTAAGAAGAAAACTTTATGTCATATTACTTTGGATATAAATGGCTGTCAAAATGAAGCAGCTGTATAAGCCATGTTGCTAGGCTGTGACTGACTTTTGCCATTAATATTATAATAAATTTAAAAAAAACTGACTGTGGTTCATTTTTCACTTTGAAATGCCATAAGATGTTTCCAAGCAATCTGGAAAACAGTTGTTTAGGAAAGTTGCCAAGTTTTTAAAATAGCTGGGAAATGTTTACGCTGTATGAATCTACAAGTACATCGTACATGTTTGTGTACTATGGTAGTAATTTATCATTTTGTACAGTTTCAACTGTGGAATTTTTTTTTTAAATAGTATTTATCAGTTCAAATTAAAATAATACATATATGTCAGGGCCGTACCCTGACCAAAATCCATGGGGGGGCACTAAATTTTATAAATAATTTTTAACATACTATAAAGATTAAACATTTCTATGCTATTACTGGAGATATATAAAAAAAAAAAAGGACAAGATTCTCAGGGGGGGCACCTGCCCCCCCCCTGCCCCCCCGGAGGGTACGGCCCTGTATGTGTAGTCAAACCTGCTAAAAAGGTCACCTCAGTTCAAAAGTCTCCCTTTTTAAGAGGACATAAAGTATTAAATTATATTAAATTTGGCCAAATATACTGACCAAAATTAATTAACGTCTCACCTATCATAAAGCTATTTGCTGCGGCACATAGCTGCATCCATAGATGTTTACCTTAATGCATGTTAAGTTAAGAAAATAAATAAATAAATAAATAAATACTTTTACTTTTTGTACCACCCAATAGCAGATGTGTACTTTTGTCCTCGGGCGTCGTTAAACATTCATTTATTCATAATATATATAATATACATATATGTATGTGTATATATATGTGTATGTGTATGTGTATGTGTATGTGTATGTGTACGTGTAAGTGTATGTGTATGTGTATATATATGTGTATGTGTATGTGTACGTGTACGTGTACGTGTACGTGTACGTGTACGTGTACGTGTACGTGTACGTGTACGTGTAAGTGTATGTGTATGTGTATATATATGTGTATGTGTATGTGTATGTGTATGTATATATATGTGTATGTGTATGTGTATGTGTATGTATATATATGTGTATGTGTATGTGTATGTGTATGTGTATGTGTATGTGTATGTGTATGTGTATGTGTATGTGTATATATATGTGTATGTGTATGTGTATGTGTATGTGTATGTGTATGTGTATGTGTACGTGTACATGTACATGTACATAACCTGGATACCCTCGGGACCATGTAAAAAGTTCGACTTTAAGAGGTATATGGTTTAGAGAGGTTCTCTTCTGCACAGATATTTAATAAGTGACCATGAAAAACGTCCAGTTTTGAAGTAATTCCAGTTTACAGAGGGTCCAGTTTTGAGAGGTTTCACTGGGTGCATGTATATATAATTTTAAATTATTACTCTTTTTTTTTTTAACTTGCATAGAGATGAACATTTACACAGATGCAGCTATAAATCATGTTTCACTGATAAGGACTGATTTTGTTTGTTAGATGGGGGTTATACACAAAAACTGCCACTGGTCAGGAAAGTGATTTAAAAGACATAAAGGGTCCAATATTATATATCATTACATGTAACACTGATTATCATTTAAATTCTTGTCAACACACCTCAAACCATTCAATATGAAAATAAAAAATAATAAAAAATTAAATTTCAATATATCATCTTCAATTTCAATGGTTTCAAGACTATTAATAACTTTTAGCAATGTAACTCGAGAAAAACAAGACAAAATTGACATTAATTACAAGTAACAATAACAGGACCAAAATTTTTTAATGTTCTCTTAGTGCAAAAAGATAACTATTAACAGAAATATCAAACAATTTCTTCAGGTGAAAAATTATATCAAATGATATTCAATACAATTTTACTTTTTAACACTGAAATTAAATTTTGTTTGAAAAATGTGTCAAATGACATCTACTATAAAGAATTGTAACAGATATTCAGTCAAAATCAGGTTAGTGAAGAAAACAAAGGGGACATAACTCAATTGTTATACAAGATTTTCAGGCTTGTTACATTTCTAAAAATTCTATCAAATTTGTAAAAAAGAATATTTTTTTCTGAAAGATGAATATTTAAAAGAGACTTAACTATTGTGCTTTAAAACTATGCACATCGGTGTAGTTTTAGTAAAATTTATGAATTTAAAAATAATTTTCTTAACCTTCTGACTACTGCAGGCGATATACTGTACACTGTATACAGTGCATTCCCCAATTCATATTTCCCGCCGTTTTGCACACGACACTCACCGGAAACGGAAATATAATTAAAGAAAAAAGATTTTTTTTCAAAATGGTGGTTTTTGTTTTGATTTTTTCAATTGAAAATACCTTGAAATTTTGAGTTCAAAAAGTGGTTTTCGGCAAGTATTTTCGCTTGACAACAATGGCGGCACGTCGCGGTAATTTTCAGGGATCGATAGCTGATTGTAACAGCTAATTTGATAATAAATTTGATCGTTTTACCAACAACGAAAATTACCAAATATTGCAATATGAATCGTAGTTCAGGTTTTTAAAAAAAATTCTGGTCAGAAAACCACTGTTATAGGGAATAATGGACATAAATACTGGACAGCTGGTCACAAATGCCCGTAAGTAAACGCAACTTTTTCGATTTTTTGCCTAATTTTAATCACCATTAGCCGATCTAAAATAATAAAAATTACAAAAAAAGACACGAAAATAATACTTACCGATTCATATATGAACTTTATTTCATGTATTTATGAAACATTTAAGTGAATATATGTGAGTAAAAAGTATAAACTTGTACCCACTCAACGTGGTTTTTGTTAAAAATTAATCTAGTAGTCTAAAGGTTAAGGTGTTGAAGATGAAAACTAAATTTACAAGGGGTAGATGCAGGATTATTCTACAAGAAGTATGACATTCAGAAACACCCAGCCAAACAAGATATTACGTCTCCACCTTTCACAAAGAAGGAAGGAAATGTCTTATTTAACGACGCACTCAACACATTTTATTTACGATTATATGGCGTCGGACATATGGATAAGGACCACACAGATATAACCTGCCATCACCACTTAATGGGCTACTCTTTTTGATTAGCAGCAAGGGATCTTTTATATGCACCATCCCACAGACAAGATAGAACATACCACGGCCTTTGTTACACCAGTTGTGTTAGCACTGGCTGGAACGAGAAATAACCCAATGGGGACACCGATAAGGATCGATCCCAAACCGACCATGCATCAAGCAAGTGCTTTACCACTGGGCTACGTCACGCCCCCCCTTTAACAAAGAAGTCGATAGACTATATCGATCCATGAAACATGATTCTCAACGACACTTTGATGTTCTGGTAAATAGGGACTGGAGCCACGAGTCCAACATATTGGACTCGAGTACTTAAGGGTCAAACTCGACCCGGACCAGACTACCCAATACTGGATAATAATAAGACTATGGAATAAAGTAAACAAGCATTATGCATCTTAATTCCAGCGCTGAACATGGATGCCAAATCATGTCATTGATGCACTTGTCCGTTATATTGCATTCCACACTGTCACATTCAGCTTTTCTTTTCCCTCCATGTTCATAGCTTTATAATGTAACCGGCGGCAAGCATAATATGGCAAAATGACGTAAAAATATAATTAAATGAGAGTGGTCTTTCTTGCACAAGTACTTGAGTCCTGTGAACGGACTTGAGTAGCGCTAGACTCGGCTGGTGCTTGAGTACTCGAGTACTAGTGGAAACCCTACTGATAAAGACTGGAACCTCCAGCACACCCACCCTTAAATTTGCACCTGATTATACTTAGTATTTCACGTTTAGCAGCCACAACTATTGTAATATGGACACTTCTCATTCCTGAATGATTATTCACATCCTGTTACAATACTGAACCACACATCCTGTTACAATACTGAACCACCTTAAAGGTTAACTTATTAATAAAGCAAAGTTAGAAGTTAAAACCAGACCAAAAAAAAGAAGTTTTGCTAGGTTCTAGTTAAATATAAGGAAATAACATTGTGTATGTTTTCATTTCCAATAAAGGCTATTTCAATTTTACAGAAACATATTGAAAATCATGTATTAAAATGGACATAATTCATAAGGATTACCGGCCTCAGTGGTGTCGTGGTTCAGTCATCGGACATACGGCTGGTAGGTACCGGGTTTGCACTCTGACACCAGCTCCCACCCAGAGTGGTTTTAACGACGCAATGGGTAGGTGTAAGACCACTACACTCTCTCACTAACCACTAACAAACTTAACCCACAGCCCAGATAGCCGAGGTGTGTGTGTGCCCCGGACAGCATGCTTGAACCTTAATTTGATATATGCACGGAAATAAGTTCAAATGAAATAATGAAATCATGAGGATTTTCCCTGATTGCAGCTGTGTAATGACACACTGAAAATTATCAATGGTGTCATGTAATGAATAATGAAGTCATCCTTGTTTTTGAATACAGTTTGCAACATTTAGTATAGGTATTTTGTAACACGATTTGCAATGTTTACGTAAAACCAAAAGTATGTACAACACTTTTTATTTATTATTATGAATACAAAGTATACAGGAAAACAGATTTAAACCACATAGTTCACAATTATTAATTTTATTTTCAAGTTAATCTTTAAAACATTACATCTATTACAATCTCATTGAGATGTTGGAAAAGCAAGGTTTTCTAGACAAGAAATTACTCGTGAATAAATGGATGATTTAAAGTTTTTGAGTACAGTCGTTAATCAATCATCGGCTACTGAATGTCAAGTATATGGTAATTCTGACAGGCAGTCTTAAAGGAAAGCTGCTACATTTTCTCATTAGCAGCAAGTCTCTTTTACATGCACTCTCCCACAGACAGGACATCACATACAGGGAAGGAAGGAAGGAAATGGTTTATTTAACGACGCACTCAAGACATTTTATTTACGGTTATATGGCATCAGACATATGATTAAGGACCACACAGATGTTGAGAGAGGAAACCAGCTGTTGCCACTTCATGGGCTACTCTTTTCGATTAGCAGCAAGGGACCTTTTATATGCACCATCCCACAGACAGGATAGCACACACAACAGCCTTTGATATACCAGTCGTGGTGCACTGGCTGGAATGAGAAATAGCCCAATGGGCTCACATATAGGGTTTCTGCAAGAAAGAAATGTTTGAGTATGGTGCCATGGAATTGAATATTTACAATGTATGCGTGTGCTGAATGCAACCAGTCGACATGGGTATGGGGGGCTTCCCCAGAAAGAAAATGGGTTTGGGTTAAGAAAATCACACAGTAAAGTTTGTTCTGTTTAACACCACCACTAGAGCACATTGATATATTAATCATCGGCTAATGAATGTCCAACATGTTATTCTGACTCGTAGGAAACCCGCTTTTATCTTTACTGTATGGGTTGTGCACTCGCTGGAGGTGCTTGCATCGCAGGATCAAACCACCTCAGTGGATTCATTCAACTGACTGAGTTTTTTCTCATTCGAACAAACGCTCCACAACTGGACAAAGTCTGTGGTATGTGCTTTCGTGTCTGTGGGAAAGTGCATATAAAAGATCCCTTGCTGGAATTAGGGAAAATGTAGCAGTTTTCCTCTGACGACTACGTTTCAAAATTACCAAATGTTTGACATCCAACAGCCGATGATTCATTAATCAGTCAGTGTGCTCTAGTGGTGTTGTTAAACAAAACAAACTTGAACTTTTTAAATCACTCACCTCCTCGTCTACTTCCCATGTTTGAAAAACTGTTAATTTCCATCGCTGTTTCAAGAGGTCCTACAGGATCTGGAAAATAAATACAACACATCAGTTACATCAGTCACAAGAGACAAGCACCTGTCACGGTTGGAGAGACAAGGACTGGGATGTGGAGGTGGACAGCGAAAGAAGTTGAAAGATAGGAGTCGTTAGATCGGGAAGAAATGAGACGGAATTCAAAGGAGAATGTTTTGAAGGGGTTCTATAAACAAAATAAAAAATCATGATACTTTATTTCAAGGCATCTTATAGGATCTGGAAAAAAAAACCCACACTTTATTTAAGAATGTTTTCAGGGGTTCTGCATCAAATAAAATATTAAACACAAAATAGCTGAAAAGAAGATAGAGATGACAGCCTTGTGTATGGAATTTAATTTTATTAAGATGAAATCAGCGGTGTTAAAACTGAGAATACCAAAAATACCGCTCGATTTCGGTATTGGTATTGTATCAATACCGAATACTGTACCGATACCGAGGTATATCAGCCCCAAAATACCGATACCGAACCTGAAATTTCAATACTGCCCAGCTCTTTAAATAAAGTTTTTTATTTAATATTTAAAAGCATTTCATCCTATAGAATCTGGATTTTTAAAATTATTATTATATTTAAAGCATTCTGTAAGAAATAATTTTTTAATATAAAATGGTCTTTACTGAGTGTAAAAGAGCAAACCAGTTGCTACCACAACAAAGGAGTTTACATATTCATTCCCAATACAGGACAGCACATTCCAACGCCTTTGCGTACAGGTTTCAGTTAGCAAAAAAGGAACAAATGTGGCCATCGGAAATTGGCTTCTGGTTTGACATACGACTAAACCATCACAATAATAAAGCAATACAATTCTTAACCATCTTGAAAATATAAAAATAATTTTCGTTAACATAGGTCCTTTAATTGTTATGACAATTTTTTGTATATTTTCTTTTTGTGACAACTTTTTGAGCTTTTCTTAAGCAGTTACTCTGTAAGTAGAGTGTAATGCCAGCAGCATGCATTAAAGGGACATTCCTGAGTTTGCTGCAATTTTTAAGATGTTATCAACTAACAGAGACTTTTTAATGATTTTAATTACATATAAAATATATTTTTCTGCATACAATATTAGTGGCTGTATATTGAACGTTTTTGTGATCCTTCTTATATTTGTACTAGGTTAAATTTAAGTGCCCATAACTTGCTTTTTCATAAAGCGCTTCATTTGCACGCTTTGCATGTGTATTCCATGTTCCCAATGCTGAATTTCCGTATAATTGGAGCTTGCTTCGTGTACGGTGCACACTCCAAATTCGACAATGGTACGACTTCAACTGACTATCGAAGATCGAGGAAGGGCTATTGCTTGGCTTCAGGATGGCAATACGCAAAGAAATGTTGCTCTGAGACTTGGTGTCAGTCAGAGTGTCGTTGGCCGACTGTGGCAACAGTACCAAGCAACGAATTCTGTTCGAAATCGTCCACGTTCGGGAAGACCCCGAAGCACTACAAACAGAGAGGACCGCTACATCACCAATATGGCTCTACGTCAACGCACAACCACTGCACGCCGATTACGTGACAATCTGCGGACTGCGACTGGAACTCGAGTGTCTGATCAAACCATACGCAATCGTCTGAGAGCCAATAATCTACGCTGCCGTCGCCAGGCTGTTCGACCACCACTCCTACCACGTCACAGAATGGCCAGACGTCACTGGTGCACGCTTCATCTGCGGTGGCAACGTGTTCAGTGGGGTCGAGTGATGTTCACTGATGAGTCCAGGTTTAGTCTCCAGTTCAACGATGGTCGGGTTCGTGTCTACAGACGTCCTGGGGAGCGCTTCGCTGACGTTAACGTTAGACAACGTCACCGGTTTGGTGGTGGCAGCGTCATGGTGTGGGGCGGCATCTCTATCCACCACAGGACCCCCCTCTATGTGGTGGATGGCAATCTGAATGGAATCCGCTATCTGAATGAGATTATCCGGCCGTTGGTTCTCCCAGGCCTTCAGCAGATTGGCGGCGGGGCAGTTCTGCAGGATGACAATGCCAGACCCCACCGTGCCAGGGTGCTAACGGACTTTCTCAGACAACAAAGTATCGCCAGGATGGATTGGCCAGCATATTTGCCTGACTTGGCCCCAATAGAGCACGCCTGGGACGAATTAGGCAGGAGAGTTCGGGATAACCATGCCCCTCCGGCCAACCTTCATGGTCTGGGTCAACTTCTTATGGCAGAGTGGCAGGCCATTCCCCAAGAGTTCTTCAGACGTCTGATCAACAGCATGAGGCAACGATGTGTCGAGTTTATTCGTGCCAGGAGTGGATTCACACACTATTAAACGAATGTTCTAATGTGTAAAATCCATGTTTGACAACCTTCAATTTTGACAGCATGTCATGTGACTTTCTTGTATACAGAGACGTTTATTTGTGTTTTTTTGTAAATATGGAACAATAAATAAAAAATTTGGTGTAGTTTACATCATCAATCTAATACACTCTGAAACTTATTTGGTTATAAATTTTTGACCCTTAAATTCTTTTGAGTAGTATATATGTAAGCTATTGAATAAACCACCAGGCTCCGTATTCATAACCACACTTAAGTCAATGTATGATACCTAAATACATACCTTAAAGTACATAGATAGGTATCATACATTGACTTGAGTATGTTTATGAATATGGAGCCAGAGGCCTAATTCACAAAGCTCTCTTAGGCTCTGCTAGACACCAAAGCATCCTCTTTTAAATCTTTTAGCATTATACTGCAAGATCGCAAAGTTGCCAGAGTTTAGCGAATTAGGCCCTTGGCCTCTGACAATTGCGAGAACAATCGTTCCGTTTACACGTTGCTCACGTAAATGTAATTTTGCGTAACATATTTACTGTTTGCACAAAATTTTCGAGCACCATTTACATGAATATAACGGGTTACGCAAAAATTAAATGGATTACATGGATTTATTTCTGCGTAACCGATAAATGGGTCACGCAGATTTACAATTATCAGAGGCCTGAACACAATTAATTTTAAACAAATGGGAAATAATTAAACCAGATAGGAAATAACATATTAAAATTGTGTTTTAGTGTTAATGTTACTATATATATATATATGTATGTATGTATGTATGTATGTATGTATGTATGTATAAATATATATATATTGTATGTATGTCGAGGTTGACTGTTACACACATAGATATTAACGCACTGGCACAGGGGATAATTAAATCCTTTCTGGCCTCACAAATTGTCCCATGCCATTGCTGGGACTTGAACCTGTGGCACCGAATCGCCTGCAAATTGCGAAACCACGATGCGCTCTGAGCTATCGAGGTATGTATGCATGTATGTATGTATGTAAGTATATATATATATATATATATATATATATATATATATATATTATATAAAGAAAAAAAAGGAAAGAAAATAGAAAGAACAATAGGAAAAAAGAAAAGAAAGAAAAACAAAACAAAAAACCAAGAAAGAAAAAAGAAAGAGAGAACAAAAATTAGTAAGGAAGTGAAAAAGAATGCAAAAAAGGAGAGAAAAGAAACAATGGAAGGAAACAAAAATAATCTGCATAATGACAAAAATTCTTTAAATTTTAAAACCTTTTTAACACATTCAAGTCGTAAACAGAAAAATACTCCATATGTAATATACTAGTAAATGATGTTTAACAGAGACATTACATTCTCATCTTAAACTAGCTGACCTGACAAATGGGCTAAACATACAAATCTACAGTAAACTGACTTTTCACTCACCACGTCACACATACACATAATCATGAATGCTAAAAATATACACCACGGCTTTGTCCTGGAGTTTACCAGCGCTACACCACACTACACTGTACAGTATGATACACTGAGTGGTGCGGATATACCACACAACACCACCAAGACATCTAAGCCAAGACAATCCTGTCTACCCAGACATGAATCTTTATCAATCTCCTGAACAACTGATAAAAACACTTCAAACAATGTTGAGCTAAAAATAACTATATACTTGTGTACACATACAAACTCACACACACACTCACTCACACACACACACACACACACACACACAAACTCACACACACACACACTCACACAAATGCATGCATACCCCTGCGATGCGCATGCACTCACTCAGTTACTCCTGCACATACACACACACAAGCATGTACAGAAAAAAAAAGCTTGTGACACCCCAGCACCCTGTCATAAGAATGAATTTAATGACACCTCAATGCCCTGTCATAAGGGTTATGGCCGGGGAAGTAGATAAACTTCTTTAAATGGTCCTAAAATGAATTCTACATAGTGGGACAACTAGGTATTTACCAATTACGAATATCTACTTCCCCGCACTAGTTAATTGCCCCATTACACGTTTGTCGGCATGTGCAGTCAAAAGGTAACAACGAGCTGATACTGTATCACCGAACAAATATTAAAGGGACATCCCTGAGTTTGCTGCACTGTAAGATGTTTCCGACTAATAAAATATTTCTAAGATTAAACTTACATATTAAATATATTTTCTTGTTTAGAATATTAGTGTCTGTATATTCAATGTGTTTCTGGTCATCTTAATATTTGTAAGAAGTCCAAACTGGATTTGGTCTTCAAATAATTCTGTACGTACGAAAACAAATGTTTTAGATTTCAAACTAATTTTATTCATAAAAACTGAAATGCACTTGTCAACATTTACCAGGAATTCATTTTGAACCATTCCCAGCTTATTAAGGCATTAATCCAAAAAGACCGCCACTGTAGAAGCTAGAACAAGAAAATCACAATTTATTGCATTTTACATAAACCAGGACGAGATTTTTGTGTTAGTGATTTACGTTTATGGGTCATGGAATTCATTTATAACGACCTCTTGCTAACTGAGATATTGTGTCATCATTTTAGATCCAAGGTGACAATACAAATAGCCGCCAAGAGTAAGAAACCAATATCTTACATTCGATATATTTTTCCCCAAACAATAATTTTTATTTCAAATACAGGGCTTTTTATGGAAATAAAAATACATGAACCCAAAATTCCAAAATGGCTGCAAAAAGAAAGAAATGACAACTTTATATGTTTAGTATCACCTAAAACCCCAGAACCCAGCCATAAGAATATATATGAATTTAATGACACTCCAGCAACCAGTCATAAGAATATATATGAATTTAATGACACCCCAGCACCCAGCCATAAGAATATATATGAATTTAATGACACCCCAGCACCCAGCCATAAGAATATATATGAATTTAATGACACCCCAGCACCCAGTCACAAGAATACAGATGAATTTAATCACACCCCAGCACCCTTGCTTTTCAATGACGTGCCAAGGTGTTGTTAAACAAATATTCAAAGGTTCTGGTATGTGCTTTCCTGCCTGTAGGAAAGTGCATTTAAAAATTCCCTTGCTGCATTAGAAGAAATGTAGCAGGTTTCCTCTGATGACTTAAGTGTCAGAATTACCAACTGTTTGATGATTAATAAATCAATGTGCACAATTTTTATTTTTCCACTAATTCAGTGATTCGGGGTGATGATGGAGTTGTGGTTTGGGAGGAGGGGTTGGGGGTTGGGGATTCCGTGAATAATGAAACAAACTATACAGCCATTACCACTGTAGTAATGTGGGTGAGAAATTGTACTGTAAACGTACGAGGACAGGTACACACTGAGCCAGGTACACATTGTTTCAATTACCAGGGCTGTTCGTCAACACTGTCTTAATTAAAACACTCTCACTGCTGCTTGCATGGGAAGTGTTTCCTCCGCTTGTTGGAGTTCATTCACAACACGCAACTCAATTTCAATGAGCTGGTAGTGCCGCTAGTGATAGTGGTAGTGGTAGTACTAGTGGTAGTGGTAGTGGTAGTACTAGTGGTAGTGGTAGTGGTAGTACTAGTGGTAGTGGTAGTGGTAGTACTAGTGGTAGTGACAGTGGCAGTGGCAGTACGAGTGCGAGTGCGAGTGCGAGTGGTAGTGGTAGTGACAGTGACAGTGACAGTGGCAGTGACAGTGACAGTGACAGTGGCAGTGGCAGTGCTAGTGCTAGTGCTAGTGCTAGTGCTAGTGACAGTGGCAGTGGCAGTGGCAGTGGCAGTGCTAGTGCTAGTGCTAGTGGTAGTGCTAGTGCTAGTGGTAGTGGTAGTGACAGTGGCAGTGCTAGTGTTAGTGCTAGTGCTAGTGCTAGTGCTAGTGCTAGTGACAGTGGCAGTGCTAGTGTTAGTGCTAGTGGTAGTGACAGTGGCAGTGGCAGTGCTAGAGGCAGTGCTAGAGGCAGTGTTAGTGTTAGTGCTAGTGCTAGTGCTAGTGCTAGTGGTAGTGACAGTGGCAGTGCTAGTGTTAGTGCTAGTGGTAGTGACAGTGGCAGTGGCAGTGCTAGAGGCAGTGCTAGAGGCAGTGTCAGTGTTAGTGCTAGTGCTAGTGCTGCAGTGGCAGTGCTAGTGCTAGTGCTAGTGTTAGTGCTAGTGCTAGTGGTAGTGACAGTGGCAGTGCTAGTGTTAGTGCTAGTGGTAGTGGTAGTGCTAGTGGTAGTGGTAGTGACAGTGGCAGTGCTAGTGTTAGTGCTAGTGCTAGTGGTAGTGGTAGTGACAGTGGCAGTGCTAGTGTTAGTGCTAGTGCTAGTGGTAGTGACAGTGGCAGTGGCAGTGCTAGAGGCAGTGCTAGAGGCAGTGTTAGTGTTAGTGTTAGTGCTAGTGCTAGTGCTAGTGCTAGTGGCAGTGGCAGTGGCAGTGACAGTGACAGTGACAGTGCTAGTGCTAGTGCTAGTGTTAGTGGTAGTGACAGTGGCAGTGTCAGTGGTAGTGGTAGTGGTAGTGGTAGTGGTAGTGACAGTGGCAGTGCTAGAGGCAGTGTTAGTGGTAGTGTTAGTGTTAGTGCTAGTGTTATGGCTGTTATTGGCAATGGTGCTGCTGGTGAAGGTGCTGGTGGTACTTGCAGTGGTAGTGTCAGTGGTGGTGGTGGTGGTAATTGATAGTGTGGTGGCAGTAGTGGTAATGTTGGTACTGGTGGTGGTAGTGGTTTTGGTGGTCATGGTTGTGGTTGTGGTTGTAAAAGTGACGTAGATAGTAGTACAGGTAGTGGTGTTGGTACTGGTGGTAATTGTAGTGGTTGTGGAGGTGGCAATAGTGGTGGTTGTGGTAGTAATGGTGGTAGTTGTAGTAGTAATGGTGGTGGTTGTAGTAGTAATGGTAGTGTTGGTATTGGTTGTAATTGTAGTGGTTGTAAAGGTGGTAATTATAGTGGTTGTGGAGGTGGTAATGGTGGTGGTTGTGGTAGTAATGGTGGTGGTTGTGGTAGTAATGGTAGTGTTGGTATTGGGTGTAACTAGCGGTTGTGGGGTGGTAATGGTGGTGGTTGTGGTAGTGATGGTCCTGGTGGTTGTGGTAGTAATGGTAGTGTTGGTATTGGCTGTAATTGTGGTGGTTGTGGGGTGGTAATGGTCGTGGTTGTGGTAGTGATGGTCCTGGTGGTTGTGCTAATAATGGTAGTGATGTAGGTAGTAGTGCAGGTAGCGGTGTTAACTGTAGTGGTTGTGGGGTGGTAATGATAGCAGTGGATGTGTTTAGATGATACAAATATAACAATATTTTAATATCTTCTCATGTCATGCACTCATGAAAATGTCTATCATTAGAAACTAAAATTAGTAGAGAATGGTGTGGGTGTTGAGAGTAAAAAATCATAACAAATTATTAATAACAGGGTCAGGCTGACACAGTTTTGTTTATGACACAATATGAACATATGGCATGAATAACTAACTTACGAGAAACACATCAGTGTGATTCCAGCTCCACAGTTAATTAGCATACATTTTCATGCATATATACGGTTTCTGTCTTTTTCCCTTGAGTCGGTCTGGGATCGATCCCCGTCGGTGGGCCCATTGGACTATCTCTCGTTCCAGCCAGTGCATCACGACTGGTATATCAAAGACTGTGGTATGTACTACCCTGTCTGTGGAATGGTGCATATAATAGAACCCTTGCTGTTAATCAAAAAGAGTAGCCCACGAAGTGGTGACAGAGGGTTTCCTCTCTCAATATCTGTGTGGTCCTCAACCATATGTCTGACACCATATAACAGTAAATAAAACAAATGTGTTGAGTGCGTCGTTAAATAAAACATTTCTTTCTTTCTTTTCCCTAGAATAAATTAAATACTGATGTAATGACGATCTTACTTGCTGTTAATCTTTTTTAATATCTAGATGTATACAGAGAACATTATTTCCCTGTTTTGATTCCACGAAATGGAAGGAAGGAAGGAAGGAAGGAAGGAAATGTTTTATTTAACGATGCACTCAACACATTTTATTTACGGTTATATGGTGTCGGACTATTTTTGATTAGCAGCAAGGGATATTTTATATGCACCATCCTACAGACAGGATAACATATACCACAGTCATGGTGCACTGGTTGGAACGAGTCCATGAAATGATCAGAGATTACTTGTGAAATATAAATCACATGATCAAACGCATGTGGTACTTAATTAACTGTGTGATTTTTCCTTGCATATTATATTCTTCATATATGAATAAAAAATATACATCACAGTTTGGTTACAAGTAATATGTCAAGTTTTATAAAAAAAAAAAAAAAAAACATTGATGAGATTGCAAGTTCAAGTTTCAATGAAATTTCTTCTGTTAAACCTTCAACAACATTCAAAGAATTTTGCAAATGTAAAAACATGTATATATAAAAAATAAAATACATGTAAAAGCAATTAACAATGGCATAAATTCATTTTTGTTTCGCTTTTACCTTCATTCTCTAATTCTAAATTTACACCCACAATCTGATCCCAACATTGTCACAAATACGGATACTGAATGTGATTGTTTTGGTTGGATGCCAGCTGATATTTTAAACGTCCATGCACTTTTAACATAGCCTGTGCTGATAACAAAGTACATATGGATTGATTTTTTTTAACGAATCTTGAGGATATTGTTTTATGTACAAAAAGGCTTTGAAAGGAGTTTAATCAGGCATTATATAGTAGAAATTATTTATGTCTGATGATGTCAAATATTTATTTCTAAACGAGTCGCTGCCAATTTTCTTTTTAATCTTTTGCATTTTCCCTATTGCATGGAATCTTAACAAATGATGTCATCAAGAAATTTTGAATGCGTTTTCATCCCACCCACGTCCCCACCCAGGAATAATAAGTTTTCTCGTAGTTCTAGGGGCAGGACGTAGCCCAGAGATAAAACGCCCGTCTGACGTTCGGTCAGTCACAGTGTGAGATTGATCCCTATCGGTGGGCCCACTGGGCTATTTCTCATTCCAGTGCAGCATGACTGGTATATCAATATTGGGCTGTGGCCTTTGTCCAGTTGTGGTGCACTGGTTGGAATGAGAAAAAACCCAATCAGCTAAATGGATCCACCGAGGTGGTTCGATCCTGCAATGCAAGCACCTCAAACGAGCACTCAACCGACTAAGCTAAATCCCGCCCACCAGGCCAAATGGTGAATTTCACTTCATAAGTCTTGCAGAGTTCTTTCTTTCTTACCTTCTCAGAATAACACCGATATCCTAGGGCATTACCTGGTTATTCTCGGTTCACACCTCTGTCAATGTAACAACTAGGAAATAATTTGGCAAAAGAACTTGGAAACATTTTCGTTAAATATTTGGTTTGGTGTTGGTTTACTGAATTTAACTAAACAACAAATGGTTTGGATTACACAGTATGCTCTATCTTATCACCATCTCATCTTGGTAAATAAATAAAACAATGGGTTCAAAGACATACATATACAAGCAGAAAAGACAAGTTTAGCTGTGTCTATGGTGAAAAACGTACTGAAAGGCACACACATACATAAAGAGATTTGCTTTAAAAGCGACACAGTTAAACAATTATATCTGACATAAGTATTAATTAAAATTTAGTTAACCTTTGACTGCTGCAGGCGAGATATCGAAGTCATGCCAGTCGATATACTGTACACTGTATACAGTGCATTCCCCAATTCATATTTCCCGCCGTTCTGCACACAACACTCACCACAAAGACTTGTATAACAGGAAACAGAAGTCAACCTAACTTCCTGTATCTTTAAGTTTTGTTTTTCTTTGGAAAATAACTTGTAATTTGGAGTTGAAAAAGTGGTTTTCGGCAAGTATTTTTGCTTGTCAACAATGGTGGCACATCACGGTCATTTTCAGGGATCGATAGCCGATTGTGTCAGCTAATTTGATAAATTTGATTGTTTTACCAACAACGAAAATCACAAATATTGGGATATATGAATCAGATTTTTTTATTTTTTTTAAATTCTGGTCAGAAAACCACTATAATTGGGAATAATAGACATAAATACACTGGACAGCTGGTCACAAATGCCGGTAAGCAAACACAACTTTTTCAATTTTGTTCCTAATTTTAGTCAACATTAACTGATCTAAAATATCATAAAAGTTTTTTAAAAAACCCACAAAAATAATACTTACCGATTCATATATGAACTTTATTTTATGTATTTATAAATTATTTAAGTGAATATATGAGTAAAAATTATAAACTTGTACTCACCCAGCATGGTTTTTATCAAAAATTAATCCAGTAGTCTAAAGGTTAAACTTCCGAACCAAATAATTTCCAAATATAACATACACATGTATTAGAAAAATAAAAATATTGAAAAATAAAGTCTATTATTGTAGTACCAGTATATATATTTAATTAATGCATGTCAAATGCAATTATGATAATATTATGACATTTTTATTACATTTGTTCCATTCAAAATTCAAACCGTAATTTTTTTTTTTTTTAAATTAAAAATAAATAAATTCATTAATTAAAAAAAAAATCCCCCAATATAATCCCTTCAAACTACAAACTGTTAAAAAAAAATTATATCTATATCCACCAAAATAAAATTGTAAATATTAGTCTGAAAATTAGTACTGCTAACATGCAGATTATTTTAAAATGACATATAACATATTGTATAACATAAACTACATTTTTAAAATATCCTTATCATTAGCTGTTGACAAACTAGGGAGTGGCTAAATTTATGGCAGCCATTTATAGCCATACCAGACTCGGCTAATGAGGACGTTGACAGCTCGTCAGTTTATTAATAGAACGATGATTACCTAATGTACCAATTACCTTTGTGTGACCACAGTATATTTATAAACCTTAATTTAGTTTTTCATTATATAATCTTAAAAAAAAAGTAATATAAATAAAGATGGATTTTTACAGTTGACTGAAATAAAAATAAGTAAACAAGTAGATAAATAAGTAAATAAATAAATAAATAAATAAATCCCTTCTGAAGGTGGTGGAAATACACCCAAAATGTTGAAGGCATCATGCCTTGCCATATTTCTAAGGTTGGTGAAGAAAATATTCAAATATAGATGCGAGGTATTGGTGTTTCACCACCAGAAAATGATAGACTTTTGAATCTTTGTACTAAATTTGTTTGCTCATATCTCAATCTTTCTCTCTCTTCCTTCCTCTCTCTTTTTCTGTTTCTGTAAGCCTCTCCTGCTTTCTGTTTTCTCCTCTCTCTCTTTCTCTCTGTTCTCTCTCTCTCTCTCTCTCTCTCTCTCTCTCTCTCTCTCTCTGTCTCTGTCTCTCACTCTCTGTCTCTGTCTCTCTCTCACTCTCTCTCACTCTCTCTCTGTCTCTGTCTCTCCCCCAACACACACTCTTTCTGTTTACAAACAGTGCTTCATATGGTGGTTCTAACAATAGACACCAGCAGCAAATTATTATAATAAATATGAGAGTCCTTTCCGTTTAGTAGCTGTCACATAGATGCATCTTTACCTACTACAAACAGGATGACCAGAAACAGTGGATTTGCTAAAACTGATAATGTAAACATAATTTTGCAAGCAACAAGTAGTTAATTTAAGAACAATAAAAGCTGTAATAAATGAAAATAGTATACACGTCTAATACATCTGCAAGCATGTTAGAGAAAGAGAGCGAGAGAGACAGAGAGAGAGAGACACAGAGAGAGACAGAGAAAGAGACCGACAAGTAGTTAATTTAAGAACAATAAAAGTAAGAGATGAAGAGAGGCATAGAGGCAGTTAGAGAGAGAGCGAGAGAGACAGAGAGAGAGAGACAGAGAGAGACAGAGAGAGAGAGAGAGAGAGAGAGAGAGAGAGAGAGAGAGAGAGAGAGAGAGAGAGAGAGAGAGAGAGAGAGAGAGAGAGAGAGAGAGAGAGACAGACAGACAGACAGACAGAGACAGACAGACAGACAGACAGACAGACAGACAGACAGAGAGAGAGAGAGAGAGAGACAGACAGACAGACAGACAGACAGACAGACAGACAGACAGACAGACAGACAGACAGACAGACAGAGAGAGAGAGAGAGAGAGAGAGAGAGAGAGAGAGAGAGACACAGAGAGAGAGAGAGAGAGAGAGAGAGAGAGAGAGAATAAATAAGACTAATTCTCCAAAATGATTAAATGTTTTTGTTGAAATGACATTCAAATGCTTCATTAGAAGAGTAGGAGGAGTAGGAGTACACACACACACACACTGTAACTTGGAGACTTGAGAGTTTTTTCCAAACATATCTCGCAGATACACCGACTAAAACAAACCTAAAAAACACAAAAACGTGAAATCCAGAAACAGACTGTAGCGTGCAATAAGACAGAGTATTACAATATTCACCTGTTTGAGTGCTTGCCTTGACATAGCTGCTGCGAGGTAGAGCCCATACCTATTAGAAAGTAAACAGTGTACTTGTGTTTACAGCCAACAGTCAACAGACAGCATCCTCGAACATTCAGCGGACTCTACCATTAGCCGTGGGTAAGAAACAGTCGCTCGTTAGCTCCACAGCACCGAAGGAAAAACACTTCAATAACACACACACACACACACACACACAGTCTTAACTTAGAACCAGGTTTCCTTCTGCATCTCCAAACAACTCGGGATAAGACTTTTAACTAACAGCAACAATATTTGCCGATACAATTTTGACAGCAAGCTGGAGAGAGAGAGATACACAGAGAGAAAAGTGGTCCAGAAAAAGCTGAGCTGGCTAGCTGCCGCGAGTAACCTGAACCCCGCGACAAATGGATCCGACCAGCAAGCCATTTTCCCGTCTATTATTGGATCAGCACGCTAAATATAGCAACATGACCTTTTCTCAACAACTACGAGGAATGAGATAAAATGCCTGTATGTAAAAATCGATAGATCAATGCAGAGGCTGAGGCAAACTGGATTAATCTATGCAGCATGCGGCTCGAAATAGAATTCTGTGATCAAAATGGAAAATAGGAGTTCAATACTGCCGGCTATTTCACTAATAAAGCCAAATTTGTCAGGTATTGGTGGCGCGGCTAAATTAAGCAAAAATTGCACACAGAAGTTCTATTTTGGACACCAGCATTAAAAGCTTTCTTGCTGGTTTTGGTATAAACATGTTTTGGTCTATCATCACTGTCAACATCTTGATTAAATCTATATACAATGTATACCACATTATTAACAACCTTATGTACACTTCATTATTAATATACAACAGGCTTTCTCAACAGAAAATCAATGCTCTAGTAAATCTGAAAATGGGCTGAGAATCAAAACAACTGTGTATTGTAAATAGCTGTGCTAAAATTGGGTTGAGAATCAGAACAACTGTGTATTGTAAATAACTGTGTGCTGAAATTGGGTTGAGAATCAGAATAACACTATATTGTAAGTAACTGTGCTGAAATTGGGTTGAGAATCAAAACAACAACACTGAATTGTAAATAAGTACATATATACATGTACATGTCTATGCTGTAAATGAGCTGATAATCAAAATAACACTGCACTGCATATAATTGTTTGCTGAAAATTGGGTTGAGAATCAGAATAACAACACTGTATTGTAAATAACTGTGTGCTGAAACTGGGTTGAGAATCAAACTAACAACACTGGACTGTAAATAACTAGGCTGAAATTGGGTTGAGAATCAAACTAACAACACTGGATTGTAAATAACTGTGTGCTGAAATTGGGTTGAGAATCAAAACAACAATACTAAATTGTAAGTAACTGTGTGCTGAAATTGGGTTGAGAATCAAAACTACAACTATGTATTGTAAATAACTGTGTGCTGAAATTGGGTTGAGAGAATCAGAATAACAACACTGTATTGTAAATAAGTACATATATACATGTACATGTCTATGCTGTAAATGGGCTGATAATCAAAATATCACTGCATTGCATACAATTATATGCTGACAATGGGTTGAGAATCAAAATAATGCTGCATTGCATACAATTATATACTGACAATGGTTTCAGAATAAAAATGCTGCATTGCATATAATTATATGCTGACAATGGGTTGAGAATCAAAATAATGCTGCACTGCATATAATTATATTATGAAGATGGGTTGAGAATCAAAATTACACTGAACAGTATACATGTATAATTTACAAATATGTGCCACTTAAAGAATTTACCTTTTTTAGTAAGTCATTGTTTTACATACTATTTAGCTGAATAGATATAATCAGACCTAGTTATATAGATATGGTAAATTTTATTCAAACCATAAGTATAGTAACAGGTATTTGGGCTTTTGTTGGGTGTGGGTTGGGTTGTGGGGTTTTGTGGGGGTTTTTTTTTTAGGGGTTTTTTTGTTTGTGGGGTTGGGGTTTTTTGTGTGTGTTTTTTTTTTTTGGGGGGGGGGGGGGGGGGGCTTTCATGCTAACTTCACACCCTAGTATTATGCAAGTTCTTTTTCTGTTTTGTTTTTTGTTTTTTTACAATGAATTTTATTTCCCTTACAATTACGTTTTTGTTTTTGTTTAACCATTTATGAGCTGGGTAAATATAAATATCCCTGATGTCTAATATATATATATATACAGAAATTATATACAGACACTGTATATGAGCCATTCTAAATAAAATCTTTAAAACCATCTCTACTGCATGCACTAGCTTTTACAAGATCTTAAATACAAGTATCTTTTTGTTGCTGCATGTGAGCTGTTCTAGCTAAAATTTAGATACAACCATCTCTACTGCATGCACTAGCTTTTACAAGATCTTAAATACAACTATCTTTTTGTTGCTGCATATGAGCTGTTCTAGCTAAAATTTAGATACAACCATCTCTACTGCATGCACTAGCTTTTACAAGATCTTAAATACAACTATCTTTTTGTTGCTGCATATGAGCTGTTCTAGCTAAAATTTAGATACAACCATCTCTACTGCATGCACTAGCTTTTACAAGATCTTAAATACAAGTATCTTTTTGTTGCTGCATGTGAGCTGTTGTAGCTAAAATTTAGATACAACCATCTCTACTGCATGCACTAGCTTTTACAAGATCTTAAATACAACTATCTTTTTGTTGCTGCATGTGAGCTGTTGTAGCTAAAATTTAGATACAACCATCTCTACTGCATGCACTAGCTTTTCCTGGAACTTAAAATTCAACAGACACTGCATATGAGTCATTCTAAATAAAATCTTCATATCCATCTCCTGCTACTTGCACTAGCTTTTCCTAAAACTTAAAATTCATATGCATTGAGCTGTTCTAAATAAAATCTTCATATAACCATCTCTACTGCATGCACTTGCTTTTCCTAGAACTTAAATTCAACAGATGCTGCATGGACGTAGGAAGGTGCCAAAAAGTGGGGAGGGGCACCCCCCCCCCCCACACACACCCCACATATATATATATAAATATTTTTTTAAACATTGCTGCTCCCACAAAGTTGGGGGGGGGGGGCACATGCCCCCCTTGCACCATCGCCAGTGCACTGCATATGAACCGTTCTAAATAAAATCTTCATAACCATCTCCTACTGCATACACTGTACACTAGCTTTTCTTAGAAGTTAAAATTCTTTTCTACAAGATGGGTGAAGCGATGAGCACTCCCAATCCACCTGAACAGGAAGTATAGAGCCCGCTGTCTGCTATCAGATGAGGAGTGCAGCTATATCCTGTGTTAGGTATTCATCTCAGACAGTTGTTAATGCCAGGCATATTCCCATCCTGTGCGGGTCGAATCACTCTCTCTCTCTCTCTCACAGAGACCTGCTGGCAGTGTCACTTGCACTTAAACATGTACTCTACAGCAATCATTATCTAATCATACATCCCACCCTCTCCACCCACCCCCAAAAATCCTCCAACTATTTCTACATAATACATGTATCTCCCACACAAAATGTTTAAATTCCACATTCTTTCCGAGTAACATCTTACAATGTACTCCGTCTGAACACTTAAAGCAACCATTATCTCATCATTTCCTCCTCCACCCTCATATACATATATGTATGTATATGTATATGTATATGTATATGTATATGTATATGTATATGTATATGTATATGTATAAGTATATAAGTATATATATATATATATATATATATATATATATATATATATATATATATAGATATATATAGATATATATATATATATAGATATATATAGATATATAGATTATTACCCGGTATCGTCAATATCATATATTAGGAATAAAAATTGTATTATGCGAGCCTCTGGCGAGCATAATACATTATTTTTATTCCTAATATATGATATTGACGACACCGAAATACACGAGGGTAATAATCTCTTTATCATATAAACTCAAGCTTAATACAATGTGTTTTTGTAAACTGTACAAGCAACTTTAATTTCAGTCCGCCATTACTAGATATTCAAATGACGTAAGAATATGTGGCACGGTGTATTTTTTAATGGAAATGACGTCATTTTGGATGTCCTTACATCAAAATAAAGTTATGCCTAACGTTTTTTGTTTTCTGAACACTGGACAGCTTTCAGTATCAAATTGTCATTAAAATGTTTTTATTTGATGACTATGAATGCATACGTCAGTCATGGAGTGTCACCCAAGTACGTTTGCTTAAATGTCAATAAACCTAGTGCCGAGACCTCGACTAATTTACATCTAATTTGCAAAGTTATCAAATTCTTAAAGTATGTGATCTGAAAAATATCACATACTTTGATTGCACTGAAAATGTAAGATATTATATGATAAATATATATATATATATATATATATATATATATATATATATATATATATATATATATATATATATATATATAAAACCCACATTGTATGCTTGAGATGAAGTGTTTTGGAATTTACACATTCTGTGTGGGAGATATTACTCCCACACAAAATGTTTAAATTCCAAAATATTTCATCTCAAGCATACGGTGTTAAAAGGGTTTTAAAAAGACCTTGTTGTTTAAGGGACGCTATTGCTCTGGCTTCCATTCATTCCAGCAAGAACAATTTAAGGAAAGTCATTTTTAGCTTTCCTTAGCACAATACGTAATTTGTTTTGTAAAGGTACTACAAAAGGATTTTAAAAAATCAATGCTCAATAAAATAATTATAAACTAGTTACAGGAACAAGTAATCATTCTCCTCAAATGTTTTTAACATCGGGGTCTGATGAATTGAAATAAAAATGTAGACTGCACCCAATACTCAGATGTTTTTAACATCGGGGTCTGTTGAATTGAAATAAAAACGTAGACTGTACCCAATACTCAGATGTTTTTAACATCGGAGTCTGTTGAATTGAAATAAAAACGTAGACTGCACCCAATACTCAGATGTTTTTAACATCGGAGTCTGTTGAATTGAAATAAAAACGTAGACTGCACCCAATACTCAGATGTTTTTAACATCGGGGTCTGTTGAATTGAAATAAAAACGTAGACTGCACCCAATACTCAGATGTTTTTAACATCGGAGTCTGTTGAATTGAAATAAAAACGTAGACTGCACCCAATACTCAAGATGTTTTTAACATCAGGGTCTGTTGAATTGAAATAAAAACATAGACTGTACCCAATACTCAGATGTTTTTAACATCGGGGTCTGTTGAATTGAAATAAAAACGTAGACTGTACCCAATACTCAGATGTTTTGTATCCATCCCCGAGTACTTTTCTTTTCACCTATATACACTAAAATAATTTTTTTAAATATCTTTATCAAGTTTTGTTTACAAATTTCCATTTAGTTAATGTATTGCATAGCCATTTAGCTAATGCACTTTTTTAAAATTCCCGTTCAGTAATATTGGCTACATGTACTAACAATTTCTTGGCATCTGATTTTACATCTATCTATCTATCTATGTGTGTGTGTATATATATATATATATATATATATATATATATATATATATATTTCAGGATTGTCTGTTGTTTCTTTTACGTTCATCGGGGTATGAACAAAAAAAATCATCCGTAAACTGTGAATCGGCGAAGCCGTTCTCACATAAGTTTACGGATGATTTTTTTTGTTCATACCCAGATGAACGTAAAAGAAATAACAAACAATACTTATAATTAAATTTGAATGATACATGCTAATAATAACACTAAAACGTCATACTTTATCTTGAATTATTTTTTATCCATAAACAATAACGCTCATTAAGACAACTTGCCCATATAAAATGATGTCATCAGATATGACATTCCCTGACGACGTAATTTTTACGTTCATCGAAAAATGAACAAACTCCCGTTGCTACGTCTGGACCAATCGGATGACGTTACATTGTAATAAATGTATATGTATATGTATCTATGTATCTATCTACATGTATCTATCTATGTATGTATGTATGTATGTATGTATGTATGTATGTATGTATGTATGTATAGATAGATAGATAGATAGATAGATAGATAGATAGATAGATAGATGATAGATTCACAGATGCAAAATAATGTTTTTATTTTCAGATTTTCAATACTAGTATTTCATTTTGCACAATATCGTCTGACATATTAAATCCAGTTTACACAGGTGTTTTTTATTTTAGAATTAACTGGAGAGTGTGTGTATTTCAGGATCAAATGTTCTATACTTGGATTTAAATGACATGTAATGAATCCTGATGGATTGCAGACTTCGGTTCCACTTCCAGACAGATTTTCAATGGCATTATACTAGGAAGAGTAATATCTAATTTATTCTATTATTTGCAGTCAACTCACGTTTAGTGACAGAGTCTATACAATCTATTTATAAGCACGTCGGCTTCAACAGATACTCAAAACTAATAATTAGAAGTAAAATACACCTTATAGATTATTACAAGTGTAATATTCAGTTTCACAATCTGTGTATAAGCACGTCAGCTTCAACAGATACTCAAAACTAATAATTAGAAGTAAAATACACCTTATAGATTATTACAAGTGTAATATTCAGTTTCACAATCTGTTTATAAGCACGTCAGCTTCAACAGATACTCAAAACTAATAATTAGAAGTAAAATATACCCTTATAGATTATTACAAGTGTAATATTCAGTTTCACAGCATCTAAATGGAAACTATTAAAAGATAGGGACGGGACGTAGTCCAGTGGTAATGTGCTCACCCGGTGTGAGGTCAGTCTGGGATTGATCCCCGTCAGTGAACACATTGGGCTATTTCTAGTCCTTGCCAGTGCACCACAACTGGTATATCAAAGACTGTGGAATATGCTATCTTGTTTGTGTGATGGTGCATATAAAAGACCCCTTGGTACTAATGGAAAAATGTAGCAGTTTTCTAAGACTGTCAAAAAATGACCAAATGTTTGACATCCAATAACTCATGATTAATAAATCAATGAGTTCTAGTGTTGTCATTAAAGGGACATTCCTGAGTTTGCTGCATTGTAAGATGTTTCCGACTAATAAAATATTTCTACGAGTAAACTTACATATTAAATATATTTTCTTGTTTAGAATATCAGAGTCTGTATATTCAATGTGTTTCTGGTCGTCTTAATATTTATAAGAAGCCCAAACTGGATTTTATCTTGAAATAATTTCGTACATAGGAAAAAATCTTTTTTAGGAAATAAAATGAAATTTAACCTAGTACAAATATTAGAACGATTAGAAACACTTTTAACATACAGCCACTAATATTTTATGCAGAAAAATATATCTGATATCTAATTACAGTTGTCAAAAAGTCTCTGTTAGTCAACAACATCCTAAAAAATTCAGCAAATTCAGGAATGTCCCTTTAAATAAAACAATCTTTAACTATCAAAAGATAATTAATTATGGTTTACATAAAATATGCAACATGCTGCCCACCAACACAGATCGTTGCAGAACTTGATCTTATTGGATATAAAAGATCCCTCGCTACTAACGGAAAAATGTAGCGGGTTCCCTCTCCAAGACTATATGTCAAATTACCAAATATTTGACATCCAATAGCCAATGATTAATAAATCAATATGCTCTAGTGGTGTCGTCAAAGAAAACAAAAAATCTTAATGGTGGCACAAGCAAATGCCTCAGCTGTGATACGATCAGTGCCCCATTCATAGTAAGGTGATCTTAGTGCTAATATCGCTTTGTGGAACAGGGACCATATTTTTGAAGCCATCTTAGCGCTACGAAATTGTAAAAGCATTGTAGATTGTGACATCACTATAACACACGTCATAATGTCATAGCATACAATGGTATCCGGTGTTGAGGGTTTTTAAACTGTAGCTAGTGAAATAAAATTAAATTATAAAATAAAAACATAAAATGTAATCGTGAAATTTCTTAGCTGTTTTATCATCTTTAAAGAAAATTTTATTGATAACTTAACAATGTTTAAATTCTTCGTTTGACTGGAAAGTAATTAATTAACTTGACAATATATTGTGTAGTGGATTCAAAATGGAAATTTAGATCTAATTTACAATAATTATATATGTCCTTAAAGGTCCCAGACTATTTTGAATATGAAGCCAAATTTAGATGGTAAAAGCTACATGTATTGTGGTAGGAAAATAAAAAATAGTTTTATACAATATATCTTGATTAAACAGCAAAAATTAGAAACCATCAATAATGATTTAGGTGAATTATAGCCTCTGCAATTTAACTGAATGACTTGTTTGAAAACATTCATTTAGCATTGTACATTGGTCCAAAGGAAATAATCTTGAGTTGGGGGGTGGTAGGAGTGGTAGGGGTGGTGGTTGAATGGTAGGGATGGTAGGTATGTTAGGAGTGGTAAGAGTGGTAGGGGTGGTGGTAGAATGGTAGGGATGGTAGGGGTGGTAGGAATGGTAAGGGTAGTAGGGGTGGTAGGGGTGGTAGATATGGTAGGAGTGGTAGCGATGGTAGGTATGTTAGGAGTGGTAAGAGTGGTAAGAGTGGTAGGGGTGGTAGGGGTGGTAGGGGTGGTGGTAGAATGGTAGGGATGGCAGGGGTGGTAGGAATGGTAAGGGTAGTAGGGCTGGTAGGGGTGGTAGATATGGTAGGAGTGGTAGGGATGGTAGGTATGTTAGGAGTGGTAAGAGTGGTAAGAGTGGTAGGGGTGGTAGGGGTGGTAGGGTGGTAGGAGTGGTAGGGATGGTAAGAGTGGTAGGAGTGGTAGGTATGGTAGGAGTGGTAGGGGTGGTGGTATGGTAGGAATGGTAGGGATGGTAGGGGTGGTAGGAATGGTAAGGGTAGTAGGGGTGGTAGGGGTGGTAGGGTGGTAGGAGTGGTAGGGATGGTAAGAGTGGTAGGAGTGGTAGGTATGGTAGGAGTGGTAGGGTGGTAGGGATGGTAGGGGTGGTAGGAGTGGTAGGTATGGTAGGAGTGGTAGGGTGGTAGGGGTGGTAGGAATGGTAGGTGTGGTAGGAGTGGTAGGTATGGTAGGGATGGTAGGAGTGGTAGGGTGGTAGGGGTGGTAGGGTGGTAGGGTGGTAGGAGTGGTAGGTATGGTAGGAGTGGTAGGGATGGTAGGGGTGGTAGGGTGGTAGGGGTGGTAGGGTGGTAGGAGTGGTAGGTATGGTAGGAGTGGTAGGGATGGTAGGAGTGGTAGGGGTGGTGGGGTGGTAGGGGTGGTAGGGGTGGTAGGGTGGTAGGGGTGGTAGGGGTGGTAGGGGTGGTAGGGGTGGTAGGAGTGGTAGGGGTGGTAGGGGTGGTAGGAGTGGTAGGGGTGGTAGGAGTGGTAGGGGTGGTAGGAGTGGTAGGGGTGGTAGGGGTGGTAGGGGTGATAGGGGTGGTGGTAGAGTGGTAGGGGTGGTAGGAGTGGTAGGGGTGGTAGGGGTGGTAGAGGTGCAGGTGGTGGGGCCATGCATATAAATAATGACTAAGATTAGCAACTGAATGTTTATATTTGTATTTAGAGATATTAAAAACTATTTCTTTATTTAGAGATATTAAAAACTATTTCTTTAAGAAAAACCTGCAGATGGTGTGGATATTAATGGTAACCATTGTCACTATGCACTAAAAACTTCCTCGAGCCAACAAGAACTGTATGCAAAGTTTGTTTCGTTTAATGACACCACTAGAGCACACTGATTTACTAATCATCGGCTATTGGATGTCAAACCTTTGGTAATTTTGAAATATAGTCTTAAAGAGGAAATCTGCTACATTTTTCCATTAGTAGCAAAGAATCTTTTGTATGTACCATTCACAGAAAGAAAGGCACTTACCACGGCCTTTGATATACCAGTCACAGTGCACTGGCTGGAACGAGAAATAGCTCAATGGGACCACCGACGGGGATCGATCCCAGACACTTATCCATTGGGCTACGTCCCGCTCAGAACTGTATGAAGTAGCAAGATCATTTGTAAATGTTTCAAGAGTTCATTTTTGATGACCTTTCGATGTGATTGCTTAAACAATTTTGTATGTAATTACATTAGTAAGATCATTTGTAAATGTTTCAAGAGTTCATTTTTGATGACCTTTCGATGTGATTGCTTAAACAAGTTTGTATGTAATTACATTAGTAAGATCATTTGTAAATGTTTCAAGAGTTCATTTTTGATGACCTTTCGATGTGATTGCTTAAACAACTTTGTATGTGATCATGTTCTCATAAAAAAAAACCCACCCACACAATTTACACCAAAAACTATTTTTACAGTAGTGATATTCTTCTAAAGAAATTAACAAAACGAGAAATCTAACGGAATATGTTATCTCAGTGCATTACATGTATGTTGTGGAGTGTATACAAATGT
The DNA here is from genome assembly GCF_016097555.1 of Gigantopelta aegis. NCBI lineage: Eukaryota > Metazoa > Mollusca > Gastropoda > Neomphalida > Peltospiridae > Gigantopelta > Gigantopelta aegis. The sequence continues at coordinate 16,522,171 of NC_054707.1, forward strand.
ACAAATGTCATGGTCCATACAGCATTGCTAGTCCACGCACACAGCTAGACACAACAAGTCTGTTTCAAGTCTACTGTGGCCCAGATAAACACCGGGAACCTTGCCCTTTACGCATTGTGCCAAACATACATATATACACACACACACATACACACATATGTTCAATTGTGGCACACAATCGGAATTAATAAGCATACATCATTTTGCCAGCTGGTTCCTTGTAGAGTCCATCCATTTGCAAGGGTTAAAACAAATCCAAATGAATGCCATTTGAAAACAAAAACAATCACCACACACACAAGCAGATGTAGCTTGGCGGGGTGGGGCGGGGCAGGGCGTAGCCTAGTGGTAAAGTGCTTGTTTGACACATGGTCGGTTTGGGATCGATCCCTGTCGGTGGGACCATTGGGCTATTTCTCGTTCCAGCCAGTGTAGCACGACTGGTATATTAAAGGCTTTAATAAGTGCCGTTCTTTCTGTGGGATGGTACATGCAAAAGATTCCTTGCTACTAATGGAAAAATGTATATTAAAGGTCGTGGTATGTGCTATTCTGTCTGTGGGTTGGTGCATATAAAAGATCCCTTGCTACTAATGGAAAAATGTAGCCGGTTTCTTCTCTAAGATAAAAATTACCAAATGTTTGACATCCAATAGCCAATGATTAATAAATCAATGTGCTCTAGTGGTGTCATTAAACAAAACAAACTTTATGTAGCTTGGCAAGATATTTATATGCTATAGATTGTTTTTAACTTCAAAAATTAAAACCTCCCAAACAAACCCACATTTGGTTTACATTAATTTTCTCCACAACTGGTCAAAGTGTGTTGTGTGCGTTTTCCTGTCTGTGGGAAAGTGCATATAAAAGATTCCTTGATGCATTAGGAAAAATGTAGCAGGTTTCCTCTGATGACAACGTGTCAGAATTACCAAATGTTTGACATCCAACAGCCGATGATTAATTTATCAATGTGCTCTAGTGGTATCGTTAAACAGAACAAACTTTTAACTTTTATTAATTATCTATTAAAGTTAAAAATATAATAAGGCTTATTTTAAATTTCAAAAAGAAATTTGTTTTCTGTTAATGTTAATAACCTTTTGGCTTATTAACTAGTATTTGAGTTAACCATTTATAAACAAAATGAAAACCAGGGAACATTTTGTTTTCTAAATCTTGATTAGCGATATTTCTACTCAACTGACAATTGATTACCAACTACTAGTTAATGTTTTAACATTGTGTAGCGATCTCTGAAATTTGCGTAGCGAATCGTGACACAATACTGAACAGAATGTACGCTTTTCATTATTCGTCACATAGAGGAGCTGAGTGGAGGTTATACTTATAGGTTTATTGCACTTAACAATCTTTGGCAACTGTTCTTAGCAGTAGTTAAAAAACATAACAGAGAAATATTATTACAATAAATGTACCATTTCCTGCAGTTTTAATGAGTAAGAAACAGCATCCGTAGTGGCTATTTTCACAGATGGGTAATTTGAATATCAAGCTAAATCTAACACATGATGAGAAATACAATATAATGATTCTTCTGCCCAGGATATCTATGGTACATTAAAATAAAATCCAAACAAAAATTGAGATTTTTATCCCCTGAAGTCTGTCAGTCTTCTGGTCTCTAAATCTAACTCTCTGTCTCTCTTTCTCCCTCCCTCCCTCTCTCCTTCCTCCCTCCCTTTCCCCCCTCTCTCACTCCCTCCTCTCCCTCTCTCTCTCTCTCCTCATCTCACTCCCTCTCTCCTCCTCTCCCTCCCCCTCTCCCTCCCTCTCTCCCTACTCTCCTCTCTCTCCCTCCTCCCTCAGATCTCGTCCTCTCTCTCCTTCCTCTCCTTCTCTCTCCTTCCTCTCTCTCCTCTCTCTCTCTCTCTCTCTCTCTCTCTCTCTCTCTCTCTCTCTCTCTCTCTCTCTCAATATGACAAGTACAAAGAATATTTTTACAAATAAGAGTTCAACTTTTATTTAGCTAGCAAAATATAAACACCATCTTTTCTTCTTAATCACTTGCACACACATGCCGCATGTGCCTAATTACTGCTATGAAAAGGAAGAGAAGCATACATGTAGATCTAATACAGGCTACACCAATAATGGTTGCACAGTAGCTTTTAAAAGACTGATTCCAAGTAGACAAATTAACTTGTGGAATGTTAAGCAGTTGGCTTGCCACCTCCAAATTCCACACTTTTCTGTTAGTGAATTAAATCAGTGAGTCACGAAAACTAGCGCTATACCGGTCAAGTAGTTAATCTGATAACACAAGTTACATAAAAATGCCACGTACGTGTACGTATGTGTCTATATATACTAAAAATAAAATGAACATTACACATACACGTGTATCATCTTAAAATATAAAACTGGTGATAAGAAGAAAAAAAATGTGGTTAGGTGATTATATATAAAAATAATGCATTGGTCAATTCCAATTTTTAATATTTAATATATATATATATATATATATATATATATATATCATCATTATATAATTATATATATATATGTATTTCAAAAATTACTGGACAATATGCCCCCTACAGATTGCCCCTACAGATCTTGCTCCCCTTGGTAACTCAACTCATTTGCCATCAGGAAAGTGAAACTTGCCCTTTTAAAACATTTATTTCTCGTTCCAGCCAGTGCACCATGACTGATACATCAACAGTCAAGGTATGTGCTATCCTGTTTGTGGGATGGTGCATATAAAAGATCCCTTGCTACTAATGAAAAAATGTAGCGGGTTTCCTTTCTAAGACTATGTAAAAATTACCAAATGTTTGGCATCCAATAGCCGATGATAAATAAATCAATGTGCTCTAGTGGTGTCGTTTAACAAAACAAACTTTTAACTGTACTGTGATGCATTTTCTTTTGCACAAACAACAAGGAAATGTCTTGTTTAAGGATGCACTCAACATATTTTATTTACAGTTATAATGGCGCCAGACATATTCTTAAAGACCACACATACATAGAGAGGAAACCCTCTGTTGCCACTTCATGGGCTACTCTTTTCGATTAGCAGCAAGGGATCTTTTATATGCACCATCCCACAGGCAGGATAGTACACAGCACGGCCTTTGTCACACCAGTCGTGGAGCACTGGCTGGAACGGCACAAACAACAAAGATAACCTAACAGTGATAATGGTACTAACATGTATGTTGCCTCATCTGAGATCATAGTCAGGCTATACTAACTCTTACCATATCAAAGGCTGTGTTTCACCCCAGTAGAATTAACACCTTCACGCCATCACACCATTAAGAGTTTTAGGGGCGGGATGTAGCCCAGTGGTAAAGCACTCGCTCGATGAGATCATAGTCAGGCTATACTAACTCTTACCATATCAAAGGCTGTGTTTCACCCCAGTAGAATTAACACCTTCACGCCGTCACACCATTAAGAGTTTTAGGGGCGGGATGTAGCCCAGTGGTAAAGCGCTCGCTCGATGAGATCATAGTCAGGCTATACTAACTCTTACCATATCAAAGGCTGTGTTTCACCCCAGTAGAATTAACACCTTCACGCCATCACACCATTAAGAGTTTAGTGACGGGATGTAGCCCAGTGGTAAAGCGTTCGCTTGATGCACGGTCGGTTTAGGACCGATTCTCATCAGTGGCCCCATGGGCTATTTCTCGTTCCAGCCAGTGCACCATGACTGGTGTAACAACGGCTGTGGTATGTACTATCCTGTCTGTGGGATGATGCATATAAAAGGTCCCTTGCTGCTAATCGAAAAGAATAGCCCATGAAGTGGCGATAGCAGGTTTCCTTTCTCTATATATCTGTGTGGTCCTTAATCATATGTCTGACGCCATATAACCGTAAATACAATGTGTTGAGTATGTTGTTAAATAAAACATTTCCTTCCTTCCATTAAGAGATAATGCTACACATGATTAGGCTATATGCCTCACACCATTAGTTTATGCATCACATCGTTAGAATTTATGGTATGTCGCATGCATCATGCTTCATATCTTTATATCTCACATTGTTATAAAGTAAGTTTGTTTTAACGACACCACTAGAGCACATAGATTTATTAATCACGGCTACTGGATGTCAAACATATGGTACAGATCGTTATAAGCCCAGGTTTTTGATACTATCTTAGCACTACGATATCGTAAAACTGTCGTAAGTTATGGAATGCGTAGTTGTGATGTCATAGCTTTCAATGGTTTTACGATAGTGTAGTGCTAAGATACCTTCGACAGTCTCTAGCCAGGTTATTACATGTATGTTATGTGTTATGCTTCACACCATTAGAAGTTGGGCCAAAGATCAAAATTGTGCTTAATACTACTTTCAGTGTTAAATATACCTCTACATTTTTTTAAAGGGTAGTGCACGATTTAAAAATGAGGCAACCTAATACATATTGCCAGTAAAAAAAAAATTGGTAATATTTAATTTGTTAATTTTATCAATGTATCTATCTCTGTATCTGTCTATTTGTTTACCGGCCTCGGTGGCGTCGTGGTTAGGCCATTGGTCTACAGGCTGGTAGGTACTGGGTTCGGATCCCAGTTGAGGCATGGGATTTTTAATCCAGATACCGATTCCAAACCCTGAGTGAGTGCTCCGCAAGGCTCAATGGGTAGGAGTAAACCACTTGCACCGACTAGTGATACATAACTGGTTCAACAAAGGCCATAGTTTGTGCTATCCTGCCTGTGGGAAGCGCAAATAAAAGATCCCTTGCTGCCTGTCATAAAAGAGTAGCCTATGTGATGTGGCGACAGCGGGTTTTCTTTAAAAAAAACAGTGTCAGAATGACGATATGGGAAAGATTTCCGCCCGCACCCCCCATTTGGGGTATTGAATTAGCGATATCAAGTGCTAGGGTCTGGATTCGAACTCCAGACCATCAGGACTGTAGCCGAGCACTGTATCCACTCGGCCACGCAGTGGATCAACAAGTGAGACTGCATTTTAATAGTTTTAAATCTCATAGCGTGTATTTTGACGGAATGAACCGAGAGTTTACGGAATAAAACGAACCTTTAGTCCCATAATGCCTCATTGTGTCTTCTGTGCTATATTTCTACCAAAAGCACCAATAAAAGCATTGTATTGGAGGAAATTTTACAAAGAATAGTCAAAATGTCTAATTTTTCAACGGCAAAACATAGTGATACTGGATTACGAAATATAAATATTATGTTGCTTTTATAGAACAAAATGTTTAAAAAGGTATTGTATATAACTAACCCTAACCATAACCCTAAACTTACACTAATTCTAACAAATATTGTTGGGGGGGGGGGTGTGTGGGCGGATATTATACCACTTTACTTTACTGTCTATTTGTCTGTCTGTTTGTATGTATCTATCTTAATAATTACTAAATTTATAAAAAAATATCCATTTATTTATTAAA